>NW_010518302.1:0-21581 GCF_000687285.1 Phaethon lepturus | reverse complement strand
CATATATAAAGATAGAAATCTGTATTATATACATGTAAACATTATATAGAATATATATTCTAAGCAATCATATATATAATTATTATTCTGTAATATTACTGTAAAAATATTTCTACTAAATACATTAACAAAGATGCCCCTACGAGAAAGTCACACAGACCTCAAAAAGCAACTGGGAACCAGCAAAATACTTAGCATTCTAGGTCCTCTCAACCACATGCTTGTTTTTCACAGGTGCAGTCACACAAAGATTAACTGTTCATCCTTCTGTTGGTCTTAGAAGTAAAATCTAAGTGCAACAACTTCCGTCAAATAAGAACTTCTATCTTCATCAAATATTTCTATGTCACAGCCAGATTTTTATAATCCCAGGCATGAATCTGTTCCTGTGATGGCTATATGTCAGTTCTTGGAACACTAATTCCCTTCCTAATGAGCAGTTCTTTTCCTTCAGCTATTGAAGTAAAAATCATTGCAGACAGACACACAGTAAATACAGGGAGTTAGGCAACTTTTAGAAAATTGCCTCAAGAACTACAAAGAATGGGAAACAAACTTTTATGTTTCAACATCTGCACACCTATCCCTACACATTTACTATATTGCTACATATTTTCTGTTATTGTTCTAATATATGTATATATGTATGTAAGAATATAACAAGAACTGCCAACAGAACAACATTTCAGAATGATTGAGCTACATGACTTTCAATCTCATCCATCTGAAATGTTAAGGGAGGATTCATCACCCTGTGAATTCATCAATGCTGAATATAAATTACAGCCTCACTGTAAAGTTCGGTTTGTATCTTCTAGTGATGTTTTGGCAAATAGTCCATAGCATGCAACGGTCACCATTACGCACAGTGTTGAGTACCCAGAGTGACCTCCAGCTAAGGAATCACAGAAGAGAAGATAACAGGGGCAGGGGATTTCACTGGGGAGACATAAAGGACAAAGACAGAAAAGGCAGATATAAAAACCAAGCAGAAAGAAGACAGATGAGAAGGCGGTGGAACAACTGAAGAGAAGGTAGACAAGCTATTATGAAGAGAGGCACAGAAATCGTGTATAAAGCCAGGCAGAATATAAAAGAGGAACTGTAGAAAAAAAAAGAGGAGAAAATCTACTTTGGAAAGTGCCTCCTGTCAAGTAGAAAGACTTGAAATAGGAGGAGGTCAATAAGCCTGAGGCTTACTATGCAGACACTTTCCTGGGATCTCTAATTATAGGGACCAAAATTTAAGCTCCAATTTTTTCCCTAAAAACTCAAGCTGTTGACAAAATACTATACCAAGCCATGGTACACACAAGTCCCATATCAAGTCATCCTGTACACCTCCATGGAGAAGGAAAACAAAGGTGACTCCTGTGGAAAAGAAGTGGTATCACATCACTAATGACAAATGATGACTGAGTCTATGCCGTATGGAACAGATGTAACTGGATATATATATATGGCATATATATACCAAAATACCTGGCTATACAGAGAGTGTGCAGGAGGGACAAGGCAGAAAATGTAGGGTTTGTACAAACTGCATACCTTTTGCCTCCAGGTATGAACGAGGCTGCAATGCTTATGGCTGTCCTGCTGTGTAAGCATTAGTTTCCCAAGCAGTGTCAGTTACAGAGCTCCCCGGTTAGCCGCTAAGTATCATTGCAGCTTTTTATTTTGCACTCCGTAAGGTTTTTCCTAATGTGGTGTTTATTAATAGAACACACAGATCATTTTAGGAAGTTCAAAAATTTTTAACCTGTTACATGTCAGCAGTACACTTCCTTTGTGACCTAAAATGTCTGTTGAGCATTTCCATTGAGAAAAATGTTGAAACTGTATGTAAATATACAATTATTTTCCCTCTTATGGAGTAATTTGAACCATTTTTCAACAGCAGTCTATTTATGAAGATTGAAGGGTGTTATGTTGAGGAAACTCCACTATTACAGAGGACTTATCAGACACAAAAGTATTAGAGGGAAAAACACAAGTGAGTTTCTACAGGATATATTATATTGGTAAATCAATGAAATTAAACGGCCAAAGAGGACATGATACATTCATTTTCTTGGTAAAAGCAGGCTTTATAAAGGTGATGAGTAGCTGCTTTTTATTAAAAAGAATTGTATTAGCCAAACCAAACGTAATTTAGCACCTTTCAAAGCACATCAGAATGGTTATGCAAGTTACCTGCATCACAGCAGCCTTCTTGCCAGGTTTTTTTTTATTGTAATGGAAACTAAAAACACCCCTACCCTTGAAAGAAAACACGATAGGCATTTTTAAGCTTCTGAAACACATGTAGCTACATGAGAAGTTGTCTCCTTCCCTCCACGGTGCTCAAACAGCTGTTAAAGTGACATGCAGCTCCTTGTCAAGGTGCTCTCATTGGTAAGCACATACTTAGTTTCAAGAATCCTTTTTCCCATTACCCTTTTTTTTTTTCCCTTCTGCCTCATTTTGCAAAACAAAGTTAGGCCATGGGTAAGAGTCTCTGAAAATCCTGCCTGTGCTTGTGTTTTTCAACAGGTTTAGACTGATACCTGTAGAGACCATAGAACACACCAGTGGTCTGTATGGACATCAAAGGTGTCACACCCGGTTTGAATGGTACTGAATACAGCTGATACCAGCTGGGAGGTGGGAATCAAGGCAACTGTGCACACTGGCATTTCTTCCTACACAACATGCTTGAAGTCTCAAATATTACATACATAAATTCAGGATTCCATTTCAGGGATCAAAAACTTCAATGAAGTACACTCAATGTTGCCGTAAAAGCAAATCTACTTTCTTCTTTTCTGGAGAAACCCTCAAACCAAGAATAAGGAACACCAATTTGTAAGCCTGTTATCTCTAGAAATTCAATTTGGGCAAGACATGAATCACCTGTGCAGAACAGAGCCAAGTCCTGTCCAACAAGGCCTTTTGTTCTGGACTTCCCTTACTGCCAAGCTTACAGCTGTGAAAGAAAAGCAAGGCTCAGAAGTTCAGGTAATAGGTAAACCATCCCTTCCAATTTTATTACTTTGGTGGGCACAAGTCACATTCTGTCCCTACACTTTGAAAACAAGAGAAGAGTGATACAGTATCTCATGCAGATCAAGCTGCCACAGGCAACGCGTACTGCAGCCAACTCGTTAGCAGTACGAACAATTAAAAAACATATTCTGTAACTGCAGTATTAGACTGCTGCATGATGGTATTTACAGTCATTGAAAGGGTGCCTTGATTTGAAGGGAAGATGTAGATGGTGCCTTTTTTTTTCTCCCTTGAAAAAGCTGAAAGAATAACTGGCTTTTTAGTTGAGTTAGTTTCCATCAGGGGGGAAAAAAGGGTATGTTGGGCTTAAAACATTTTGTGATTTTAACTTATCTTTAAAAACAACTTTTAAAACATAAAGACAGAAATAGGCCTCCAAATGAAACCCTCCATAAATGCTAACAATTGGACATTTCTATTTTATTTTATTAATTTGTTGCAATTGAGAATATAAATAATTGACTTTTGTTTAGCTCTATTTTTTGGCAATTTCTACATTCTATTTTCAACATTGCTTCTTTCTCACCCTCAAGTTTTGTTCAAAATTTGCCAAGCAGTCTGCAGAGAGGCTGGAGTGCTGAAGGTGAAGAGCAAATTACCTTTATTCCATCAAAAAAAATTCTGAAAATACAGTTTTATCTGACTCCTTAACATCGGATTTGCTTTTAAAGCACAGATGCCACCAGTTCTTGAATAAATAAAGATCTTACCTTCTTCTGCCCCGGCTGGAGATATGTATTACATCTTCTAAAATAAATGGCTTATTCACATTTTGCTACCAACCTCTCTTCCTGTACAGGTGAGTGAATGCTGCCATTACATGCTGCTCTCAAGTCTCCTAGCAACAACCATTAGTTGAAAAATTTAGTGCATGATGTCTTCTTCTCAGAAAGTAACCACTGCTAGCCCTGAATTATACCAACAAAAATCTTAGAGCACAGCAAGAACTTTTATATTAATGCAGAGACAGGCCTCATTGACATCATGTGCATTGATTATGTTTGTAGCTGAAGGCACGTATCCAGCTGAATGACCATCTCAGATGGAACAAGCAGCAAGAAGGACATTTGAACTTGCTGCTAAATTCAGAAGAGCTAAGATAAGCATAAATTTGATATTGAGTCTTACGAATTCTGCAAGTCTGTAAAACACACTGCACAACAAGTATTACACACAGGACCCAGACCAACTCATGTGTGCTCCAGAGATCTGCTAAAAGGAATGAATGTAGCTGGAACCTTGCTGAAGAATGCAGTACTTGCACCAACACTAGATCTAAAAGCTCTTCTCTAACACAACCAAAACTCAAGTCTGATCTCTAAGGCAGTCTGTGAAACAACACAGGCAGACAACTGCAATGGTTTCCAGCAGGTCTCACATCTCAAAATTTCCTGCCTGGTCTACTGTCAGTTACTGCACATCAAGGCTTGCCTTTTAAGAGGCATGGGTAAGATGCCAAGTAATTCTTAACTCGCTGGGAACATTATCCTGAGTCTGTCTGTCTTCAGCAATGTTTATCTTCTTGAAATCAGCTCTCTTCTTCAAAAATGAAAAAAAAAAGTCAGAAAAAAACCGTACAAAAAAGAAATTAAGTTTGTATCAGGAAGAATAGAGTGCATAAGAACTTTACATATGCCAGAAAATTAAAAACTTACTTTCTACAGCAATTCAGTATTTTGTAGTTTTCAGTGGTAGAACCTGCTAAAGCCACCTACTGATCATTCATTTGAGTTAAAAATGGAGTACCTAGACTTAAGATCCAAATGAAAAACAGAAATAGATTAGAATCATAGAATCATTTAAGACTGGAAAAGACTTAAGTCTTTTCATCAAGTCCAGCCGTTAACCTAGCACTGCCAAGTCCATCACTAAACCATGACCAAAAGCACCACGCCTACACATCTTTTAATCAACCGTTTCCCTGAGCAGCCTGTTCCAATGCTTAACAACTCTTTTGGTGAAGAAATTTTTCCTCATTTCCAACTTAAACCTCCCCTGGTGCAACTTGAGGCCATTTCCTTTTGTCTTATCGCCTGTTGTTTGGGAAAAGAGACTGACATCCACCTTGCTAAAACCCCCTTTCAGGTAGTTGTAGAGAGTGACGTCTCCCCTCAGCCTCCTTTTCTCCAGGCTAAACAACCCTTGCTCCCTCAGCTGCTCCTCATATGACTTGTGCTCTAGACCCTTGACCAGCTTCATTCTCCTTGGACACACACCTTATTAACAGTACATTATGATTATAAAGGTTAAAAAAAGATATTTTTTTTTTTCAACCCCAGATTCATTTGTATTTTTGTACAGGCAAAAATAGCAACTCTGGACAAAGCAGAGTATTATTTCTTTTGGAAGGTAAAGCAAGTATACATGAAGAATCAAAACATGTTGCTTTTAACTGATGGGAAGAGGACCAAAAAAGAATAGCCCAAAGCAAATGGCTTTGCCACCACAGAACAGTTGCTGTAAGTTGACAGCATTCTTTCTCACCCTGTTTAAAGTTACACATCTGAGATGCTGGCATAGACTAGAACTGTAAAACTCTCTGCAGTGAAAGTAAGAGGGTTTGACAAAAGTTAGTATTCTAAAACAGTATCTAGTGCTGTTCTGAGAACTCACTATCTTCCCTCTTACAGAATATAAAAAAGCACATCCTCCATTTCATATGACAAAATGTCTTCCCGAAAATGTTATTCCTAGAAAAACACTATTGCCTAATTTCACTGACACATCTCCAAATGTTGGTCTCCAGCATGTACTTAGTTACTGCTTCAAGGCAACTGTGATGGAACAGTTTTATGTATTAGAAGTTGGAACTAGAAACTTGACTGGACAATCTGGCCTGCACAATCTGGTCTGAAGTCAATGTCATCCTTGCTTAGAGCAGGAGTTTGGACTAGATGACCTGCCAAGGTCCTTTACAATGTGGATGATTCTCTTATATACCTCTCTCCATACTCATAGAAACTTTAAAAATATAAGCCAGGAATTGAACATTTTAGCCATGCTCTTGCATGTAGTTTAATTCAACATGTTCTTGTACTTAGGAAAGTCGACAAACTTGAAAGAGCCATTCTGAAGTTTATACAATAAAATACAACACACAAATCAGCATTTCTTTATGTGCCTCTTCAGTGAATTACTTAAATATTTACAGTGAATTCTCATTTTATTGCATTGCTTCCATTCTATACACTAAATTTGCAATTAACAATATTTCAAAATAAAATCAGTTCCCAAGTTCACTACACATTCCATTTCAACACTTAGGCATTTGAAATACATGAAAGTTATAACAGCAAAGCAGGCCTGCAAATGATTTAAAGTCAGAACTTATGAACAGCAACACCTTTCAATTATTTTGCTGTGACTACTTTCTGTAAGTGATAACTACTATACAATGATTAATGATTAAATTGCACATCATTTTACACTATTCACAAAGATAGATTTGCCACATGAAAGTGTGAAAAAAGTAGCAGCCTCTCATATAATTGAAAAGTGACTCTACATGCTTGTTTCATTTGCTAAAAATAATTCTGCTCCCCTCACCCCCCAAAACTTTCATTATATTTACTGGTGAAACCAAGAAGGACTAAGTTATTTAGAATGATCAGAACTCATTTTCAGACAGAAAGTCTTGATTTACTAGGGGAAGAGGGCAAAACTGGTACATTTCAGTAGTCCACTTGCACATGAACAGATTTAATTCTGCTCCATAAAATACCTAATCCATCAGGGACTTTAAATGAAGGACATAAGTGCTAAATAGTATGTAAATAACTGTGTACATACATCTCTGATGTAACAAGAAAGAAACTCTAGCCATAGCCAATTTTACATTTTTGATAGTCTTTGAACACTGATACTACATACATTTGTAAGATTATTCTACACTTATATGAAGTAGGAGAAAAAAAAAAACCATGAAGTTATAATTGGAAAGTTGACTAAAAATGGCACTTACACATGCACACATCAGTATCTTATTTGCTTTATTCACACGCTTTAGTCACTGTAAGCCTTGCAAACAAACTGCAAGACAGCCAAATTTGCATTCTGTAACACTTTGCCCAAACACAGGTTTCTGTTATTTTGTACAAAGCAAGATTTCTCTTCATCGCCTTCTGCCACACTGCAGCAAAGAAGTCTTCTATGTACCTGTAAACTATGACATTTATGTCTACTTAGTTATGTTTACAGTTTCTTTTACAGTTTCTATTTTGCTCACAGCTCCATTAACAGTGAAGTTGAAAATATTTTAAAAAGACCAGTGAACCCGTCTGTCTCCCACTTGAAGTTCTTACAACTTATGAAAATAAGTTCCTTTGAACTGGCTAGCAGTCCAAAATATCAGATGTGATGTTTACAAACCAGAGATTAAGAATTCATATCCGTTCTTTAAGTCAGTTAACTCGTAAGAGGAAAGGTAAACCCTCACTCCAAACACATTTGAAATTCAATTCCCTTCTGTATGACTGCACAAATGTATTTAATTTATGTCTATAATTTTAAATTTAAACAGTACTGTTTTAATTACACTTAGGAATCTATATCCCCATTTTTAAACAAGTTTTTACAGTGTAAGGAGAATCCACAGAGTGGATTATTCAAACTTCATTTTCTAAGCCATTTTAAACAATAATTATGTAAGTCAAACATGTCCACTGTGCTAAATCCACACCTGAACAGACTAAGAAACATTTTGAAGCAGTGTTGAGTAAATAATTTTGGTAAGCTGTAAAACTGCCACATGCAAGGTATACTGTACTATAACAGCTCCAAATCCTTTATAAAAACCTAGCATGCCTTCTTCCCGTTTTATGGTATTTATGCAGTCTCTCATTCCCTCATACTGAGTATTGATCGGAAGCACTTCATAGCCAAGGTCTGTATTGTCAATTATCGTGCGTGTCCCTTGAATATGAAGGCGGTGTAAAACTGTCTCCAGTGGATAAAGCATGACATCAGCACAAAGGCTAGCAGCAAAGCTAGCTATAAGTTCTGGAAAATACGCATCCAGCATGCTCTGCACCGAAGTAGAGCTCTCAGCTGGAATGTTGTGGGAACTACCCCTTTTCAGAACAAACAAAACAAGCTTCTGGATGATGGAACTGATGACATAGTGAAGAACTCCATGTAGAACAGTTGGAAAAGTCAAGACCATCAGAGGAAGGAGACGCTTGCTATGGGGTACTCCCATGCCTACAACTCTGCCGATTCCTTCTTTCACGCAGTCCAGGATGCCAGGATTATCTCGAATGATTTCGCTCTACAAGCACAATGGAATAGTTACAACTTGTGCTTCCCGTTTCATAACCATGTTGACATCCACTTCAACAATTTATCATTGCTGAACTTTGAGTTAAGCATTTGCATGCTATTGTATCTACACAGCTATATTGATATAAATTCTTTGCTCTAACACTCTTGATAGCATTCAAGTAAACTTACTTTTAAAATATGAACCCATTTCAAAGAGTCTTTAATATTTAATGTACATTCCAGTTATTTGTGTTACTACCAAAGAAATTCAACTTTCAGCCTACTGCTGAAAGTATGAGTCTTGTACTGAAAATGCCTACTTCCAGAGCAAAATGACAGTAAGTATTTATAATTTAAAAGCCCTTTTCTTTAACGACTCTAAGTCTAGTTGTTGAACTTGAATGTGCATAATACTTCCATAGCTAAAGTTGAGTTGAAAGATCATTTTTAATTTGCATTTAATAGGTTCAGCTCTGTACATTTCCATTCCATTATTTGCATCTAAAATAGCACTCTTTACCCATGCTGCCTCTTAGAAAAGAGGTAATTATTTTGTTCATGTAATGAAAATCAATAATTCACTTAGTAATTATTTACTCCATTATATTCCACCTATGACTGTAGGATTAAGCTAAAGACATTGTTTCCCCTTCCAATGCTTATACAAAGTCAGTGTTTTGTCATCTCTGTTACATCCAAAATTCACTATGTGTTCTCCCCGGTGCCCAAGTCTGAGTCCATGCTGGCTGTGTCCTGAGGTCATGCCAGGAAAAGCCACCAGAACAGTCCTCAGTACTCTGGGGAAGGACTAACAGCCTGCAAAGTCCTCATGGTCAGTCTGCACCGAAGAGAAGCTAGTTCAAATCCTTCAGACTGTAACGTTGCTCTAGACTTTAAGCACAACTTAAGCATTAACCCCTATTGAATCCTCTTCTCCCCCATATAATTATGGTCACTGCACTTCAAAACTGTGCTTGTTTTTGTCAAACACGCCACCATGTGGTTTGAAATGTTAAAGACAAAACAGTAATGTGACAGCCACAAATTTCTACCACTGACAGTTATTTTGATGAAATGTATTTAGTTGCAGAAGTGTGTCAAACTAATACTGTTGAACAGTATGGTGTATCAGAATTAAGACAATAAAAGTTAATGTAAAACTGTTAGTAACAAATCCCACAATCTTTAACTTTTATAGTTTGTTCTTGGTCATTGTCCTCTTGCAGCACTGGAATATAATGCAAACCTGATAAGCCAAGTTGCCTTCCTGCACTGATTAATACAGCATAAATAAAATCTTCACAAATGCTATCATTACCTCTGTTGTGTTACTAATAAGAAAGCTCATGATGATGATGTTTCCAGGAACTGGAGAATACATTTCACACAGCATATATACACCTATTTGGTAGAATACTTGCACACAGCTGAACCTACTAAGCCTAAAACCCTCAGATCTCAGTGGAATTATTTTCATTACCAATGCTTTACAGAGATGATCACCTGTCTCAAAGACTGGAGGAGATGCTGTTTTGCCTTTTTGATTGTTTTCCTATTAAACTGCTTTCTAGCAAAGAAACTGTTACTTATTTTGCATACAGAAGACAGGCTCTACATCATGTTCTCTTTTATCATTTATTGATAAATATGTTTATGTCCAACAAGACAGCTAACACCCTTTCAGACAAAAATACAAGCAGTAAGATACCTGCATAAAACATTCCATTCTGTGGCCTGCTATGAACTCAAGAAACATTAACAGTGTTCTACCACTGTTTCTAGTTCCAGAATGCTCAGGGTAAAGTCATTCCCCAGGACATAGAAGCTTCCTAAATCAGCGTCCTAGTATGAGATCAGTTAAATCTTCCCATGGCTTCTGCAAACTCAGAGACCTACTCAGACTGGATTCATGAAACATTATTTTCTATTGAATTATCTTGAAGGAAGGAAAAGGGTTTCTTAAATACAGAGTAACTTTAGAGAATGTGTTTGTTGTTGGGAATCTACATGTTCCCACACATAGATGTTTAATCTCACCTGTCCTGTTAGTCCATAATGTGGCCAGTTCAGACAAAACAGCCTTCCTAGTACTTTCTGTCTCCTTGAAGTTTGGATCCTCTGCACTGAGCGGAATCCTGCCTCTTAAGGCAGGGGGGGACCACTCCCTCCCTCTAAAGTACATGCTGAAACTAAAAAACTGTAGAAGTCAACCTTGTTTGCCTCTTCTCCACAGAAAAAGCACCATTTTGCAGACATATACCAGCAGTTGAACTGTAGGTTTAAACAGCTGGATCTAAATCAGTCTTGACAGTACTTACAACTTGTCTATGCTATGAATGAAAACTATTATTTTGATGACTGAATGACAGGAGTGACTATCCTGTACCACCCTGCATACAAGAGCTCACTTTACAGTAAGAGTTCCATTAGCTGTGCAAAGATACTATCATGTCAATTAAGAGTAACTCATTATATAGAGATAGCTGGAAGAATTACCCTTGACCACATCCGCATAGCTAAACCCTGTCTCTTTCTCCAGAAAGAAATGCAAGAACCCACTGAAAGGCAATCTGCAATACAGTGCTATGGGTTACTCTGTACAATTACCGAACAAGTTTGGCTGCATCTAAGTGACAGGTCCAGATAGTTATTTGATTGACTAAGGAAGAACTAGATGAAAATTTAAAAGCAAAAGGTTGACTGAATGAAAGCAACCCTGAAATAGTAGAGTTCAGTATTTTAGCAAAAAAAGGCTGAGTTACTGGAAAGGCTTTATAGTTGTTATAGGATAAATGGTCACTGCAACAACTTGCCTAGCAAGTCTTTTAAAATATTTACATGAGAAAAACTTCCTTATGGCTTATCTGCTAGAACACATAGATGTAACTTGTCCTTATTTCATAGACAACATATTCCAACTATCTACATGAAATGTCCTTTCTAATTCTAGATTTAGACTTAATACAACTAATATACCCATCGAAGTAAGTACTTCTTAATCTCAGTTAATGTCATACAGCCTCAAGCAAAACAAATGTAGCTACTGCAGCATGAACCTGAATCTAAAGCCAAAGACTCACTTCTCCACATAAGCTAATCTATACCGAGAATAACAATATCTTTTAGAATGTTATAAATACATGTAAGTTACCTGTACAGTTTCAATCAGGCTCGCAGAATAAAAAGGCATTGCTATCACATGTGTTAAGCTGTAGAAATCAACAAGAATTAAAGTCATGACAATACTATAATTTTAGCTAAATATGCACCTGAAAGTTAATGAAGTTATCTACCAAGTCATACCCAAGAGAAAACTAACAAACTTTAACTCAATTATTAAAATTAATATTAGCAAGTTGAGACAAACTTCAGTCTGAAGTTCTGTTAAATTCTATTTCCCTGTGACCAGACTGATTCAGGTCTCTCAGATATCATAATTTAATGATTAAAAGCATCTAATCTTTTAAATTAGTCAGGTTCCATGCAGACACAGGGATCTAATAACAGAAAATAATTTGATAAAGTGGTATATGCAATCAAGATTGTTCAAAAAAATCAAAATTTGAAAACTACTATTAGCACCTGTCAAGTAACACTAGCTGCAGAATAAATTAATGTGCATTTAGTAGTTTTATTAATGTTTAGATAATAAGACATAAGGTAATAACACATGCTATACTTACCCTTTGAGTAGAAGGTGTCCACCTATCTGCTTGAGGTTCCATTTATGTGAAAGCTCCCTAAAAAGAAAAGTATTTACCTTAATATGGATAAGAGCATGTCATTCTCAAGCATTTCTTCCATGGATGTCAACATCCAGTTCTCATATTGGTGTTCTACTATCCATTTACGTTGCAGGATTTCCCATAGTGGAAAGACACATCAGCTACACATTTAATAAATTATGCTTAACTTCAAGAAGCTATTCAGGCCTGTTAGACATTCTGTCAAAAAGCTTTCAATTATAAGGTGTCTGTAGCTCTCACACCTACTGGCTTTAGTGTTTTGCATTTATTTTGTATCCATATGTACTAACTCTTAAAGACATTTTCAGGGAATATTGGATTATTTTAAAATCTCAATAGTTTTCATTTATCAACATACATTTTTACTATGGTTTGTTTATGCTTCTTCTGTTCTTTGAGGTTATGCTTACCCAGTTGCTTCTTTCCTGAAAAACCTAAATCACATTCTGACACAGTTAAACAAGACCAAGTACAATAGGCCAGACTAGAAGCTGCATAGTAATTCTGTACAGACTTAAATCAAGCCTTTTGGCTTATGACCAGTCTTTAGCATATCCTGGCAAAGCAAAAGAAAATCAGCGTGTTTAACGCAAATGTGACAAAAAAAAATCCCCTTAAAGTAGCATTTTCTAGTTAAACACTTCAAAATATCAAGAGTAAATGTTAACTATGCTCCACTTAAAAGAAAATGTAATCCCACCTAGCTCAAAATAACATTACAATACCAAATGCATTCACCATACATTTAGTAAATACTCTAGCTATGAGGTAAAGATAGTTCTGTCAGAAATGTTGGACACAGTAGACCATGCATTTTTAGTAATAAGCTATAAACTGTTCAGCTTCAATTCTTGTCCAGGAATCGCACTCACCCACTGCCTGTAGTTACAACTCTAATCCAAGAAAGGAAATTGTTTACTCTTTTTCTGACGAATTGTGTTACTAGTAGCCATCACTTTCCTAAATACATAGGTCAGTCACTAAAGAGGAAGGGAAGACCATTTACCATTATGTATCTTGGACACTTGGATCACATCTGCTAAGCCGTAATACTTAAAAGATGTGGAAAATTAAGACAGCCAAACTAATATGTGAAAGCCTGACCTGTCAATCCACTAGGTATAACTAGTCCTGCAGTGGAAGAACAATTATGGAATGAGTTTGTCTAGTACAGAACCACATTCAACTTGCCACGAAAATATTAACACTTATTTCTGTGCCCCTCTCCTAAAACAAGGGGATTCTTTTATGATATAATGATACAGAACAGGAATTGACATTTCACTTCCATGTGTCCTTTGGAGCTTGATAATATAGTTAAATAACCGTTTAAATCAGATTTGCTGGCACTGCTGCTATAAGCAATAACCTTCACCTCCCTGTGACAGCCCAAACACGCATGCTACAATTAAAAAGGAAGGGAGAGCATCTAGTACAAAATTGCATGGGGTGGTGCATCTACAAGACAACATTTTAGCCAAGCCACTTCCCCAATCCAGTTCATTTCATAACTGTTCACATACTGTGTTGGCAGAAGGATGAGGTAGCACTGCAGAGGGAATGAGCAACTACTAGCAGAAATGATTGCTTCTTTTGGCAGCAGCACCAGCTTACTTTTCAAACTACTGAAAAACTGGCCCACAAGAAGAAAATCCTTGCTCACACTGGACAGAAATCAGAACTATGAAAATAAAGACTATATCACATCTCATGAATTTTAGCATCCTCTACAGCAGTATTTAAAAACAAGAACAGCAAGTCATGCTTGGAGGGAAGTGTATGCCTGGGAATTTCAGTTACATGAGACAGAGCAGACCAGAAAGCTTAAATACACATTCCATGCAACTTAAGTATGAAATGCTTTTGCTAATACTTTTGACAAATGCTAGAACCTGCAAAAACTTACTTCTATTAGTATGCATGCACCATAATAGTAGTTTGATTCAGCCTGCCTATATTTCTTAACTTTAAAACCAGGTCAGTTTCCACATCCCTTAAGTACTTGGTCTCTGTCCACATATTAAAAACAGACCCGTGGCTCTTCTGAAAACTAACACAATTCTCAAGCCCATCAATCCATTCAACCTTAACCAGCCTTAAAGCCAACTACTTGCCTGCCTCCCTAATATATTTTCCAAGACAGGTGTTTATCATTTTACTGGCTTCAATGTGTGCCGTGCAACTGTTAAGTATCTCTTCCTAACTTTTGACTATCTCACAGTCTCCTTGCATTTCACTAGAAATTTTAGTTACTTCATATAATAAACTCTCTCACACAACCTGCTTACTCTTAAAATATCTGTAACAAACCTGACAATATATACTATTACAGTTGTCAGCCCCTACTGTTAGCTCGGGACCATTATAAAAGAAAACACTGATAAAAGTCTTCAGACAAAAATTCTTTATCAGACTTGTATCTCAAAGCAGAAAGACAATCAGTGTTTTATCATAATCCTGTAGTTTTAGTTCAGCATAAAAAGCAGGCAGGGTCAAAAACAAAATAAAAAGTTATTACTAAACTTCTATAGCTGAAGATGGACAGAGTGAAGTAGAATGGTGAATATCTCTTTAAATGAAGTCACTCATTTTCAGTTGTAAGCCCTTTGTGAAAACACTGAGCAATGCACATATAGTTATTGGTAAAGGAGGAAGTCAAAGCTGACAGTCACATAGACTTTTATTTACCATGTCTTTTCATTTATTAATGCAGGCCATTCTTTTCTCTCACCTACCAATGACAGTTAAAATGTTCGTGAAGATGTCAGTGCTGGCTCATTAGCCAGTAAGTTTTCTCTATTTAGATTAATGAAACTATGACATTTTACTTTAGACATTAAATTTGATAGTACCACACAATACAAACCAAAATACAAAAAGAAACTTATGACTCCTGTTATCCCACTGGAATTATACCGAAGACCAATTTGCTACGTTATTTCTACGCTCAGAGCAGTAGGCAGACAGACCAAACATACAAAACTCCCAGAAAGAGTCTCTCGCTGTTTCTTAATTACAAGGTTGTCTTTGCCAAGACAACCACATCGTGCTGAAACCACCTATTCAGTGTGTGACTGTTCTAGTGAAGTAAAATTTTTTGTACGGCCTTACATTTCTAACACTTTGAATACAAGTCAACAACTAATGATCAATGTTAGAAGCAGTAAAAACCCCATGCAATACCTTGGCAAAGGTGTAAATTCACTGATGATGCCTTCTGTTCCCAGGGTTATGCCTTGAACAATGAAAGTGCTGCCCATTCCTTTCCAGAGAGCTCTTGGACCCTGTGTTTTGACATATACAACATATTTTGATTAGTGAACAACAAAAGCTCAAAAATCTTTTCGTCTTACTAATTTTTATAAAATTTTCACCAAATTCAGACCACACAGGGCTACAATTCTGCCATTAAACTTCACTATGACAAAATTCAGGGGACAACTAGCTTTTCAACTCTGAAGAAACTTGTGTTCTTTGATAATTTCAAACAGTTGTCAACAATTTGAGGCACCTCTCTCCCTGTTAATACTCTAAGTACCATAAAATTAGAACTGTTTTCTATGGTCAAGTTGAGCTCAAGATGGTTAAAGCACATCTGTAATAAATCCAGAAAGTCTTTTCTTACTGCCTCCTATCTGAGGAGGATTGCCATTCCCATGCAGAAGTGGTAATTCATGCAATACTATCTTTGGAAGTAGTAATTTGAATAATCTCTTTATCCACATGAAGATTAATTACCTTTTAGATTCCTGATTAAAAAAATTTGTTTCAGGGACCTTTTGTTTTCTAGTATTTGCAAATCTTCTCCAATAAATACTACACTTCTTAAGAAAAAAAATCAACAATGATATTCTTGAAACATTTCTCCAACCATAAAAATAACAAACCCTTACAACAGCAATGTTTTTAATCATGAGTTACATAAAGATTTATAGATGTCAATGTACATATGTGCTATAGTAACCTTCACTGATCAGATACAGCCTGACACCAAGTACTGACCTGTGTCTTATTTATGCTGTACATAATATTGACAATAGTAAATGGAGTGAGATGATAATTCCGAGCATGATAGTTAACCTGTTAAAAAAAATATAATGGCAATTTCATAAACATGCTTGCAGACATTATAACTCTAAAGGAAAAAGCACTTTCAAAATAAGGATTTTACCTCTGCAAAGGTCAGATAAAGTGACCAAAATATGAATAAATTCTCACTGAAATTTAGGGAAACAGGCAGAACTTAAGTATTTGTATGCTGAAAATGCAAACAATAAAGCAAGCATAAACCAGAAAATATTGGAAACAAAGCATCCTGCTTTAAATGGGGATCTGGAAGCTGCTCCACAGACTCTGAAACACTTACATGCTCTCATTTATTTTCTATTGCCCAAGCAAAAATGAGTAAGCTGTTCAAGATCAGTTAAATTTCAGAAAGGAAAACATGTTTTCCATGTAGTTACAAAGAAAAACATGTTAATGTAGCAGCATCCCTCTAAGACTGGTAAAGCTTCCTTATATTCTACAGAGTGTGAAAACAAATATCACAGTACAAAGGAGCTCTGACTGGAAGAGGCAATATAAAAGACATACCTGACACTGACGACGTAGAACAATGCACGGATGTGCCAATACATTTTCTGTAAATAGGCTTTAAAAGAAAAGTGTATTTAAAGCATGGGAAGCCATTGTAAATTTATTAGAAAAGGGTTGTTATTTTTCTCTAACAATGTTAGATTGGTATTGGAAAAACTATACATTATCTAGTGAATTAATGAGGCATTTTGGATGGCTACCTGATAGCCTGCCAATACTATAAAGCAACAAGTATCAGAAAACCCAACAAATACATTCACTATTAAAACACTGAGGGGGGAGGGAGGGGGGAGAGAGAGAGAGAACATGAATGTATGTATTTTTTATTGGCAAAACAATATACCAAATTTCTTAAAGTTTTCCTCTGCAAAACATGAAGGAACAAAACAGGTGTGCTGGTTTTGCCTGGGATAGAGTTAATTTTCTTCATAGAAGCTAGTATGAGGCTGTGTTTTGGATTTGTGCTGGAAGCAGTGTTCATAATACAAGGATGTTTTCATTATTGCTGAGCAGTGCTTACACAGAGTCAAGGCCTTTTCTGCCTCACACACCATCCCATCAGTGAATAAGCTGGGGTTGCACAAGAAGTTGGGAGAGGACACAGCTGGGACAGCTGACCCCAACTGACCAAAGGGATATTCCATGCCCCCTTCCATGCTCAGCATATAAAACTGAGGGAAGAACAGGGAACATTTGGAGTTATGGTGTCTATCTTCCCAAGTAACTTTTATGCATGATGGAGCCCTGCTTTCCTGGAGGTGGCTGAATAGCTGCCTGCAGGTGGGAAGCAGTGAACAAATTCCCTGTTTTGTTTTGCTTGTGTGTGGCTTTTGCTTTATCTATTAAACTGTCTTTATCTAAACCCACACGTTTTCTCACTTCTACTCTTCTGATTCTCTCCCCCATCCCACTATGGGGGGACTGAGTGAGTGGCTGCGTGGTGCTTAGCTGCCAGCTGGGGTTAAACCACAACAGGCCAGAGCCAGAATTATCAAAGGATTTGTTTCCAGTTCTCTGTAATTCTGAGTACCACATTATTAATCAAGAACCTCCTTCGCAGCTCCAGAGGACTGGTACTAACAGCTGTTTTGTTTTTTTTTTTCATCAGAAAGTCCTGCTGCCCAAAGCCAACTCTCCCTCCACCCCTAGAAATGTTACTTCAATCAAACCTTCAGAGGAAAGTTCTCTCAGTTCTAAAGCAGGATTCCCGGTCACAGCCATGCAGAGAAACATTTCATTTAATCTCAAAGTGCCTGAGTGACCAGAGTACTTACCTGTATATGGTTCAAACCTGGGATATGGATTAGAAAAGCAAAACCTCCAGGCTTTGCCTAAGCATTCCAAGTAACAGCTCTGACCACCAACCCACAGTATCATCTGGGTTAGGTCTCTTATAGGGATTTTACTCTGGATAAACATGTACTAATTGGCACAGAAAAATACTGAGCCTGCAGTCTCATAACTATTAAGCTAATTAGTAGTTTGCTACTACCAAAAGAGGTGAAACTTACCCCATACTTCAGCTGCTATCTCCTAAGCCCTCCTGGTAGGCAACTCAATTAACCTCACAAAACCTAACCTTTTCTTTTGGGTGTTTTCTACAAGATTTCTGACTTTATCCCCTGTGTCTGACAAGTGATCTGGTAGAAATGCAAAAGCATAAGCAGGGAGAATTGCTCTCAGCAATGATACAGTGTTGATCATCTCTCCACAAGCTCATTTTAGTCCCAGTGGCCATGGTGCTCAGGATGTGGAAAACTTTGTCATGCTTGATTAAATCAAAGCATATTTCAAAAGGACAACTGAGCCACGCTAACATCTCTTCTCCTGAAGGAGATCAACATGTTCCTGTGCTATGGCTCCACTCCTTTGCTGATACCCTCCTAAGCTCATTCATCCTGATAAAGCTGAAAAGAAATCAAACAAACTCTTTATACGGTTGGGGGGGGTTTTTTGGGTTGGGGGGGGGGGGGAAGGGGGCTAGTTGTTCCCTCCACCCCCATCAATTCTATTTTAAAAAACTGAAAAGGCTCATCAAGGGGTTTGAATGAGCAAGCTGAGCCCCTGTAAGGGAAGCAATGGGAGAAGAGGGACAGGCGGTTTCAAGAGACTGGATGATCTAATTTAAGCAGTTCATTACTTGCCAAAAATGGCCATTCCTAGTCCTCCTCCTTTATCCCTTCCCTCTCTGCTCCAGTTAGGTGGTGTCTCCTGGCTTTCACAGCTAGTCAACTCCCAGGTAAATCAACCTAACTAAAACAGCAAAAAATAATCCAGCTCTTTCATTGACTTTGTCTTCTGTTTTAGTGAGTCAAACTGGTTAAAAGAGGTTCTGATGGGCATCAAGGGTGATAACAATGGGGAAAGGAGCAGGACAGGCTGGTGTTCAAGTAAAAGGCTCATCTCTTTAAGGAGAAGTACACTGTAAGAACCTCAACTGACATAGCTTCCCATGTTGGTCTAGCTGGTTAAGTGACACAAGTACTCTCATGTTCTGAAAAGAGAAGCACTTTTCTCTGAGAAGTCTCACATTCAGGTCAATAAGGAGTAAAACTTCTTTTAGTCATAACTTTTACAAGACAAACGCCCCTCCCACCCTTTCACAAGTTGCATCAGTACATTGACCAAGAAAAATATAATCAGGTGACTATGACTGAGCAGGCATCCTACAAAAAATACTCAGCTTATCATGATCCTTACACTTGACAGTTTAAGCTCTGAAAATGTTATTAAGCATGCTGAAGTCCACCACTTGCTCAAAAATACTATCAATAATCAGTGCCACTTATAAAGAATAAAATGGCTGTTGGACCACTTGGCTAGATCAACATTACTATTCCAGGAAACTTTGATAACATACTTGAAGACATTTTCAACTTCTTAGGAAACATTCACATTACCTAAAAACATTAGTAAAAGTGGCAAATGTGAAAACAATTTTCTGGTGTTATTTTCAGATTGCTCTGCTGGGATACACATATCCTGGGCCTACTGTATGAAAAACTATTTCTTATATTCATTGCTGATTAAGTAATTCTGAGGAACACTTCAGTTAAAGAGAACAGAAACCTATATAGAATTCAGGTAGTAGGTTTCTAAAGGCTTTTCAACTGTCTAAGTCTACTGGCATAAAAACACAACACAAAAGTGTACATAACGATCATAAGACAACTATAGCTTTACTACTTCATTATCACTGAAAATTATCACACAACTCTTACCTTGCAAGGCCAATACCAAAGCCTGCAAATCTGTTCAACTGCTCTGAAAAAAATGAAAACAGATTATACAGCAGCAATAACCACAAAGTCTGAGAAAATGTCATGCAGACCATCTGAAAAACTAATTATATACTGTACTTGCTTCAGAAAATTACAAGCACTAAACCACAACATTTGTGTCAACTCAGCAAGAGAGAATATAAAAAAAAAATATTCCCCCAGGAATATTTGCACTTTGGACTGCATTTGAGTTTGTACATACTTTTATAAATTATTCTCGTCTTAAAACAGCGGGGGAGGAGGGGAGAGACAAAAACAGTAAAACAGAGTATTTTAGTACCTAAAAAAAAAAAATCTAACTCAAACTAACCGCTGAACAAGTTAGTATGCATGAGAATGTACAATAATTCTGAAATAAATTTAGAGATGTGAAATCAATTTTAAAAACAAAAACAGTAAAAAGAAAGAAACTTTGGGAGAAGTAACACAAAACGCCATTGATGATGCAACAAACATCAACATAATGCAAATTTGAGTTTTCTCCACTCTTTCGCAAAAATCTAGTTACTAGAGAACTGTTAAAATAGCAACAAGAATAATAGATTCAATTTTCTGTTGTCTGCTACCAGACAGACATTTACAAATTTGGAATTATCAGAAGAGATTTTAAGACTATCAGAGCCAGCAAGTTGCAACTGAAAATTAATGCTCAGCCCTACAACTGACAGGGTGCAAGCAGGCTGTAAATGTTGGTAATGCCAGTAACCTCAGTGGAGCTCCACACAGATGTGACAGCTCTCCTAAAGAGGAACGATAAGACTCTCTCCACTTGCAGAAGCTGGACTCGGTGATACAGGAACTCCTTATCAGTCCTCCAAAATGCAGAATCAACATACCCTCCATAAGCAGATAGGACGAAAAAAAAAAAAGGTAGAGTCCACGTACCTAAGAATATTTAAGTAGTGCTTAGCAAGTCCAGCTAAGGGTTGTACTCATAAAACCTGAACAAAACCACTGCGTTACAGGTTAAAAAAAAAAAAAGACCCTCTCATTAATACAATTCAATTTTAAATAGTCTTTCATAAAACTTTGATACTCAAGTGCATATAAACTGCTCAAGAACATCCTTTTAATTAAAGGAGACAACGTTCAGTAGCCTAGATTTCGCAAGTTTCTCTTAATTCACCTCAATTTTTTGAAGACATAAAATAATACCATATTTCTGAGGGTTTCTGCTCAGTTTCCCAACAATTACTGGAAGAGACTTGAACACAGTTGCTTTCTCAAATTCTACCACTTCCACAGTTCTTTCACTATCATGCGGGGGGGGATGGAGGGGGGTGTTTACTTCAGCAGTTCATGTCATACCCCTTGTACTTTTTGAAAACAATAAAAGCAGCCAGAAGACAGAAAGCCTGAAGCATCAAGACTGACTACATAACAAAACATACTGCAAGACCCAAAGGTACCTCCTGCCTTTAGAGAAGGCAGAGTATTTCTGCAAGATACCGTTTGCATGGGCAATGGGGAGCTGACCACAGGCTGCTTAACTAGAAGCTGGAGGGTGCGTTCTGGCACTGTCAATCGTATCTGCGTGTAACTACGTGGTGTTACATTCCCAACCGGGTCCTGGTGCGAGACGGATGGAGCGAGCTCTTTTCCTTCTAAAGGTCTTTTTTTGCCCTGGCGCTGCAGCATCGCCAGCCCGCGGCTG
>NW_010518301.1:1273-2795 GCF_000687285.1 Phaethon lepturus | reverse complement strand
CACCCCAGCAGAGGGTGCAACCCCCCCACAGAGAGGGGCCCTGATTCCACCCACCCCCGGACACCTGGGGTCCTCGTGGGACAGCAGGGACACCCTGAGCAGGGTAGGGCAGGCATCACAAAATCCTCCAGGCTCCTTGCAGACAGCAGGGCCACCTGGGTGAAGGGTGGCTGATGCTCTGACCTGCTGCAAAACATAATGTATGAGCCAGAGCTGCCCCCCAGGACCCCGTGACCCTGTCCCCAGCCCCAGGCTGGGTGACACTGGGCTGGAGCCCTGGAGCTGGGAACCCCCCCTGGGGAGCTGCCCCACGGGGAGCAGAGTGCTCACTGCATGACACTCGGCGGTGGGTGATGGACCTGGGGCGATGCACCCATGGGCTGCATGGGCTCCACCACTACAGCATGAATTTTCTACCTCTGGGATTTCTTTCCTCACAGGGTCTGTGGGGGGTGGGCTGGACCAGCCTTAAATCCCACAGGATCATCCCCATCCTTTGATTTGAGGCCTCTGGGACTTTTGTTGGGGAGATTTGCACCAGCATTCAGGGAGAGGTTTGTACCAGCAGTCGGGAATGGGTTTGCACCAGCATTCAGGGGTATTCAGGGAGAGGTTTGCACCAATATTTGGTGAGAAGTTTGCACAAGCATTTGGGGAGAGATTTGCACCAGCATTCAAGGTGGTGAATAAGTTTGCACCAACATGCAGGGGAAGGTTTGCACCAGCATTCAGGGAGAAGTTTGCACCAGCATTTAGGAGGGTAGTCTGGAGGCTGCGGAGGCTTTCCTGGGGACAGGGTGACATTGCCCCTGAAGTCACCAGTCTCAGAGGAGCAGGTGACAGCTAAGAGATGCCACAGCACCACCCTACCCATTCCCCCACCTGTCCCGTTCCAATGTCGGGGGAGGTTTCGATATGATCCCGAGAGCGAGATTAAGACACAAACGAGGTCAAATGCCATATACTCCAGACAGCTTTTATTATCAAAAGTAAAGAAATTAGTAGCAATAGGACAGAATGGAATAAAAAGGTAAAAATCAAGCAAGCATTCGGGATAGAGTTGCAAGGATAGTCACCACCATGGATCTGCGGCGTCCCAGGGTCCAAGTTTCTCGATGTTTTTGGTGGTGGGCGATCGCCTGCTGTGGTGGCAGTGGCGGGCACAAGGGCTTGTCTTGGCAGT
Source organism: Phaethon lepturus (assembly GCF_000687285.1). Lineage (NCBI taxonomy): Eukaryota > Metazoa > Chordata > Aves > Phaethontiformes > Phaethontidae > Phaethon > Phaethon lepturus. Next base: position 1,612 of record NW_010518301.1, on the reverse strand, counting down.
CCTTTTTATTCTCATTCAAGGCCTGCAATTTATCACATCTTTGCATTCCTGAATATGTGCATACGCTTCAGGCATCTCCACACCCCTCAGAGAGGAGGGAGCAAGAGCTTCCCCAGATACTAAAGACTGTGATAATGGTTGACCAAAACATCGTTTACGATCAGATACCCTATGAATATTAACAAAGCAATCACCAAGAAAACCATGCAGGCAATCAACAACTTCATGTATTTCTTCTGACTGGCTTCAGAGTCTCCACCTGAAAAAGAAAAGGAAAAAGCAAACTCGGTTCGTTTTAAGGAACCGGAAGCAGGTTATTATTAGAAGGATGGAATAATC
>NW_010518301.1:0-203 GCF_000687285.1 Phaethon lepturus | reverse complement strand
AAATCCATTCAGTGCAGCCTTTAAATACAGCATAAGAATCAGTATAGATATAGGTAGAAGAAGCAGGAGAAGCAGATTGGGCTTCATGCTGAAAAACGTTCCATACTGCAATTAGTTCCCCTACTTGAGCACTGCCTTCTCCTTCAGGAATTATTTGTTCATTGATGTCTACACGGAGTGCCACGGCTCGGTATTTCCAGGTT
>NW_010518300.1:66481-68069 GCF_000687285.1 Phaethon lepturus | reverse complement strand
TGGTAAGAGACGTTGCCAGTGAAGACTGAGGCAAAGAAGTCTTTCAGTACCTCAGCCTTCTCCTCATCTATTGTTAATTCTGTCAGTCTTTCTCACCAAGGCGGGTACGCTTTCTTTGACCTTCCTTTTCTGGTTGACATACCTATAGAAGCCCTTCTTATTATTCTTTGTGTCCCTTGCCAAGTTCAGCTCCAGCTGTGCCTTGTCCCTCCTGACCTCATCCCTGCACAACTGGGCAGTGTCCCTGTACTCATCCCAGGGTACCTGTCCCTGCTTCCACCATCTCTGCATTTCCTTCTTACCCTTTAGTTTGCCCAGCAGGTCTTGACTCAGCTATGCTGGTCTCTTGCCTTCCTCACCTGATTTCTTAGACCTGGGGATCGAGAGCTCTTGTGCTGTATGGGAAGCATCCTTAAAGATCTGACAGATCTGTTCTGCTCCCTTGTCCCTGAGGGCAGTTTCCCAGGGAGTCCTATTGACCAATCCCCTAAGAGCTGGAATTTTGCTTTCCTAAAATTCAGGGTCCTGACTTTACTCTTCGACTGCCCCACATCTCTCAGGACTGCGAACTCCACCAGCGCATGATCATTGCAGCCCAGGCTGCCTCCAATCTTGACGTCACCAATTAGTTCACTTGCGTTGGTGACCAACAGGTCCAGTATTGCATCCCTCTGGTAGGACTGTCTTATTACCTGGCACACGAAGTTATTCTCCACACACTCCAGGAGTCTCCTGGATTGCCTACAGCTCGCCATGCTCTTTCCCAGCAGATATCGGGATGGCTGAAGTCCCCCAGAAGGATGAGAGCCTGTGAGCATGATGCCTCCTGTAGCTGGAGTAAGAAGGCTTCATCAATAGAATCCCCTTGATCAGGTGGCCTGTAGTAGACACCAACCATGAGGTTCCCTTTGTTGCCTTGATCCCTGATTCTTACCCATAAGCTTTCAGCCTGCTTGTGGCTATTGTTCAGAGACAGCTCTTCACACTCTATCCATTTGTTGGTGTAGAGGGCAATGCCTCTGCCCTTCCTCGCCTGTCCCTTCTGAACAGCCTGTGTCTTACAGATATTATCACGTGAGAAGAGAAAGGAGAATATGTTTATTTGCAAATGACTTGCATGAGACAACTGATAAGAGGAGTTATGCTGAAAATGTTTCTTACCTATTTTTATGGATCTGCCTCTAGGATGATGGGTATATGCTCTCCAGACAGCACTGGGCATCAGCCAGGGAAACACTGTCCATGAGCACAGTGGTACCTAGAGAGGTTAGAGGCAGACAGGGGTCATCCCACACAGACACAAATGTTGTGCATTTGGCACTGTCACCTAGGGGTTCACAGCTCTCCAGACAACCTTTTCACAGTCTCTGGTAGCAACAAATCTGGACTCCACCACAGGGTGATGACACAGTTGTAAGCCATGACCTGCACTGGGGAAATGTTGGCCGTGTTGGATGGTAGCAGAAGCTGCTGGAGGCCCTCACTGGGTGGCAGATGGGTGCTAGAACATCAACATTGCTATTTCCTAGCAGTTTCAAGTGGTTGCAAGCAGTTTAAAGTAAATAAAATGTTGCTGCAACCACTGGAA
>NW_010518300.1:61077-66450 GCF_000687285.1 Phaethon lepturus | reverse complement strand
AGAGTGTTTTTCCTTGACAGTTTGCTGAAAGCTTACATGGGAATGGTCTTAACTGACTGTTTTCAGAGCAAATAAGAAGTGCAGCGGCTTAGGCTCAGCGGACACGGGCACGTTCAAAGCCAGTGAGAGCAGACAGTATTGCAGTCACAGAAAAGGCAAATCTTCCTTGCTGCAGTGAAATAACTGGGGTGGTGGGAGGTATGGAGGGAGGGATGGTGGAAGTGTCAGAGGGTCCAGTTTGGATAAATCTCAAGGATGGACCTATGGTATTAAATGGAAGAGTCTATAGTATAGAAATGCCTTCTGTGAGGACAGACTGGGGGCATAAAAAACCCAGCAGACTCCAACTAGGACACCCAGTGAGTACATTGCTCATGAGTGCACCCATGTGCAGCAAGGGAATCACTCATGAAGTGGGAGATAAATATAAATTAGCTTCAGTCCAGCTACCCCTGGCTTTTTGTCTCTTCATAATCCAAGATAACTGTGCCATGTCTTTTGAATTTGGCGAACAAATATTCCTCCTGGCTTTTCCTTCGTCCTGGCTTGAACTCAGGGTCTCTTTAAAGGAGCTGGCTCATGAGTGAGATGTCATTAGGGGACCTAGGAAAGTGCACCACTGTCCGGCTCCCCATTTCGGTGCCTCAGATACTCGAGGGTCTTCCTCTGCCGAAGCAGTGCAGCTCTCTCTGAGAACTGCCACAGCAAGTGAGACAGTGGAAGGGCTCCCTATGGCTCTCTCTGGCTGGAGGGAGCTCATCAGTAAGCAAATAATGTGCTAGACTTTGCTTGTCCCCCCAAGGTGAGAAATGAGTTGCTCTGCTGAGTTGGATTACCCATTGGACTTTGGGGTTCAGCTTCCCAGCTGCACAGGGAAAGGGTGTCCTGATGGAGGATGCTGCACGTGTTTTCTAATGCCGTGTTTCTGCAGCAGAAATATTCATGGACTTACAAAAGCCTGGGGTGGAGGGAAGGGCAGGCATGAGATCAGGAGGAAATGGTTCGTTCAGTGAGAGGATGAGGTGGAATGTGGAGGAGAAAGACGAGGGCATTGCTATGGGATTGGAGGTCCCTGGGAATTATTGGTCTGGGCAGCTGGTACCGAGGGGCATGAAGGAGAGGGTGGAGAGAAAGCCTGGATGTGACCTGCAGAGAGAGCAGTGACCCTCCTGCCATGAGTGCCAAGATGAATTATGGGACTGAGGTACGAAAGAGACCATCAGGTCTAAGCAGGATCATTTTGTACCTCTTCACCGCTCCTCCAGTCTTTCCTGGGTCACAGGGAGGGATGTGCTGGAACGGTCTTTGCCAACTGCTTTAAAAATCATGACAGCTAATGTATTGTGCTTCCAGGCCCCCACATAACTTTTCCCAGAGTAATTACTTTCGATTTCCTCACAATAAATGCACTGTTATTTTTTCCTTTCCAATAATTGATCGTATTTATTCTTAACTAAGATTAACTGCTTTTTGGAGCCCAAAATGAATGGGGTTTCCTTTGGAGATCAATACAAATGCTCATAACTGTTGTCTCTTTGTGAAGCCTGTGCCAGTCCTGAAGACCCTCCAGCTGACCTTAGATAATCACTTCTCTTCTCTTCTTGAGAAACCTGATCTAGTGGAAGGTGTGCCTGCCCATGACAGGGGGCTGGAACTAGATGACCTTTAAGGTTCCTTCCAACCCAAGCCATTCCATGATTCTTTTGATGGCCTAGCCACTGTGGTCCAGCAAGCCCTGTAGGAAACCTCTGTTTAGGGTGGACCTTGTGGATGGTGTGTCCTGCTGATGTCAACCCTGGGAGAAAGCAGAGGTTTAGGTTCATGTGTCATTTTGTTCTTTCTCTTGTTTTTGTAAGTTGTCCTCATCTTTCCTCCCTTCTCAAGTTCTGCAGCAGCATGGGCTCCCCAGTGCCAACAGAAAGGAAAGGTTTTGCTCTATGATTCCACGTTAGAGATTGTCTTCAGCCTGAGGACGGCGTATGAAAATAGGCAGTGATGGGATGGCAGCAGAGACATGGGCTTCTGGAGAGAAAGGTGGAGGACTCAGGTCTGGGGGTGTGTCTACAACAAGCCAGATGGATGGTTGCCCTAAATCTTTACAGTCGCCTTGAGCTTCTCAGGAAGAAATGAGAGAATGCAACTGAAACAGGCTCGTTTGGTCTTGACAAAGGTTTGCACAAGTCAGAAATATCTCCCATTTCTTTGGTCCTGGGATGGCCCTAGCTCCAGGATGGTTCTCAGCCATGACTGATATTATCATGTTAGGTCACTGGAGAGTTACTTGGCAATCTATTTTAAAAAATAAAAATAAATATCACTCTGCAGAGATCTGCAGATGCTGTGCATTTCCGCAGCAGTCGGGACCTGTTGTCTCCTTACCTACCTGGAAGGGATGCTAAAACGTGGAGGTGAAAGTCCCAGGGAGAACCAGCACTGGCACAGGTCTGAGGTGTTAGTCTGGTCGTCAACAAAATCAATGGGAACAAAGGCTGCTGGATTCGCTGCTATTAGTGAAGTAACATCAACTGGAAAATATGACTCTTCGTGTAGCCTTTCTGAGGGCTCAGTTTTCCCTTTAGTGACAGGCATATGCTGATAAAATAGAAAAAGGGTAATGAAGGTAGTATGATACTATGAAATATTACACTGCAACGAAAATGATACCTTTATAATGCCAACAGGGCTTCATTTTTCATTCGAGGTGGATAAACATGCTCTTCTCTTTTTGCTACAAGGCAGCTGGAGTCTTATTTGACTCTCTCCAGTGTGCTCAACGTCTGGCCTTTCAGTGGCAGTTGTTGAAGTCTTGAAGTTCATGGTGCGATGCCTGTGCTTTCCATCTCCTTCTGCACAGGGTGAAGATCTCAGCCTGCTCGGAAAACACAGGAATCAAGAGAGGTGGAAGAGTCATTTGGTTCAAAAACAAAAGTTAAGACCATAAAGACTCAACTGGGCCAGCTGGACTTGGCCTTAACTTCTCCACCTGCTATGGGAAGGGAATATCCAGGGAGAGAAAGGGACAACTGACTGGTATTTTACAATGTCAGTGATACAAATACCAATTCTTTTAATATTATTTGAACTGTGCCATGTATATTTTTAATACAGCTTTTCTAACATGGGCAAATGAGGCAAAGAAGAAGTCCTCGCATGCCAAGAATGACTGCAGCCAGGGGATGCAACAGACACCTGAGCTGGCTGTTAACAATACTGAAAGGACACCTGCAATTTATTAAAACGCAAATAACAGCTCCTTGGGTTTTCATCTAACAGCCTTTTGGAGGCTCCGCAATTTACCTTTCATGGGACTTGCACTATGACTCTGTATCACTGTGCCCATTCAGGTGTTTTTAGGAATATTATTAAAAATTAACTACAAAATCATCATATCAGGATTCCTTCCACTGCAGACATTCTTAACTAGTTTTGTTTAGTTAGTTTTGAGCTAATTACTTTAAGAAGTTGCCAGGTTTCTAGGTCTTCAGCAGAAGTCAGTTAAAGAAATGTAGTTTGGTTTCCACCTGCTGTCTTGGGTGCAATGGTTTATAACAATATAGGAAGGAGTGGAAAGGTGCAGTGAAATGTTGATTTACACCCTTGTTCCTGCTGTATGACAGAACAATACAGTGGTAGGGGAAGGACTAAAACCCAGAGCAGAAGTTTAATGGTGAGCATCTGATTTGGGTTATGCACAAGGATGGCTTTAGGATGCAGGCTGGGGAAACTCCCTTTCAAAAAACACTCTGGTTTAAAACTCTTCTGCTTGAGAAGAAGCTTTCTCCCAAAAGGGTGTACCAGCTTGCATGAGGAGAAGAGCCACCCTACAGTCTGCTTGAGCCTTGAGGAGCTGTTCCAGGTGAGCCGTGGCACTGCTGCCCTCAGCCCAGCAGAGACATCCAAGAGGGACCTTGGTGAGAACGGCAGACAAAGTGCAGGACCCCATGGGACTGCAAGCTTCAGTGGTTCCTCTGCCTTTGGGGTGACTTGTTTGTAACTCTTTGCTAAAGAAAAAAACCCAGTGCATTTCTCATTTTCTTAAAACCTCCAGAAACACCGTCCCCACCCCAAGCAGTCCACCCTGGGAGGTTTTGCCACCTGGGGGAATTTTGAACATGCCTAGAGCACTGCCTGGAAGACGTCCTCTGCATTTCACCAGACCAATTTCAGCCAAGCCCTCTTGTGGAACAAAACCAAACAAAAGCAATTTGCGAAGACCCCAAGAGCACGGAGTGTGCCGAGAGAGGTCTCTCTCTCATGACTGGGTAACAGGGTCTTTGCTTGCTCGTGTCACATTTATCTTGGCCCTCTAAGTGGACTCCCCAATGCTCTCTGCAGCAAACTGTAGCACTGAGGTCAGGAGAGGCGTGGAGTGAAGGGCACCCATCAGGAGTCAGTACCATGGCTCCTGACAACTTTGTCTTTTCTATCGCTTTCCTGACACCTCAAAGGGAAGGCAAAATGATCCTATTCCACCTATTAGCAGACATTTAATAAGTAACAACTGGATGGTATAAATTTTAATAATAATTATTATAATTCTTAATGCAGCCATTAATCAATTCATTATTATTGAGATAATAATTACTCAAAGATTTATAACTCCAGTTAATGTTTTTTAATTAATTTAATGTGGTGAGGTGAGGAAATGAAATAAAAACACACTGCATTGTTAGGAATTTCTCAGAGCAGGTGGGGCTTTTCTGCTTTTGTTTTAGGGTGTATGCACAACTCGTGTTTTCCCCACATTGCTGGGAATGTTCCAGACTTGCAAATGTATGTAGCCTCATAGCACCCTTGGGAGACAGCTGTCCCTAGCTTGTCCTGGGGTACCACAGCATGGTTATGGAGCTGAGCAACACTTTTTAGCCCACTGGAGAAGAACTGTTACCCTGGAGCTGCCAGTCCCCTGCATGGGATACTGGTACTTCAAACTGTGGAAGGGAGAGAGGGTGCCCTGGGTGGGAATGACCTGATCTGTCTAACGAGAGACCCTGAGATGGAGGTTTGTCTTGGATGTCCTCCATGGTTTAGGCACCATGTTCAGACTGGCAGGAGGATTCATGGCCTGAAAGACTTGCTGGGCACCAACCAAGGATCTTCAAGCACTGAAGTGGGATCACAGCTTTTCTATTAACTGGCATTAATGCCTGAGGAACAGTGCTGTGAATGGGGTGAGTATTTAGACTCAGGATAGTAAAGATCTAGCCCCGACCCCTGCTCTGCTATGAAAGAGTTGTTCCCAGTGACCAAGCAGAGACTCACAAATCTTTGTTTGGTGTTACTTGGGATGTTCCTTTCTGTGGAAGCCGTGCTGCTTTTTGTGAGATCCAGGAATTGGGAAAACATAGGGCTGAGCCTGTCATTCACCCTCAC
>NW_010518300.1:49595-61046 GCF_000687285.1 Phaethon lepturus | reverse complement strand
AGGAATTACTGGTTGAAGGGTCCCAGTGGCAGTGTAGCTGGGTTGTGGACTCTCATCAGGACTGATTTCACAGTGTTTAAGTTTACAGGTATTTAAACATTCAGATGTGACCCCCTGTAATTCTATCAACATTATTAAGGACACATCCCCTACATCCCCTGTGCTGTTTTCATCCATCTGCCAACATCTCAAAGTCTCGTGCCCAAGTCTGACATATTCCTTCTGGAGCCAAGTTGTCTATCTTTTAGTACTCAAGTTAGGAGTATATACACATATAATGTAGGCCATCTCCAGGCAGGAGAGTAAAGCACTGGTAACACTCTCTTGTAGGCCACGGGAGAAGAGGAGCTGCGCTTGGAGAACTCATTTGGTACAAGTTGCAAAGATCCTCTTAATGTCAGGAGTAGCAGAGATGCAGGAGCTGAGGCTCAGCACACCAGGGTGTGTTACAGGACACTGGCCAAAGGGGTATTACAGATGATGGAGCAGAGGACAGTCCAGGAGGATATCTTACCTAGGCCTTGGAGAAGACAAATGAGGTCGGTTGACCTTGGCCAGCAACTAAGCCTCCATTACTGACCAACTCTCTCCTGTGGAGTTTCCCTTGCTCAGGTCAAGTAAGTTCTCATTATAGCATCTATATTCTTCCTCTTGAGCATTTAATCTTTAGGGATTACTTCAAAGAATCCCTCTCTGTTACTTCACTGACAAATGGAGCCTTTCTGAGTAGGCCCCCAGGTTGGAAACCGTTTCAATTAATTTTCCTTCTCTCCTTTATGCATAACCCTCCTAGACCCCTCAAGAAGCATCACCATTTCCTCCTACATAAAACATAACACATGTCAGTTTTTTATTTTCAAATTGACATTTACCTGGGATTTCAAAATGAGTTAGGACCTGATGTGAGTTTCCTTTTTCAGAGGACAGTCCAGGAGGATATCTTACCTAGGCTGTATATTTTGTGCTGGATTTGCAAGTTACAAGAGGCAATCCTCCTTCATCCAAGAGGCATCACCCCTGAGAGGGGGCTTCCAGTCTGTTTTTCGAGAAGGAATCCTAACATTTGCCCAATCCTTTTCGTTTTGCTCCTCCAGACAAAGTTATTTAATAGAGTAACACAGGGACATATCTGTGTGACAAATGTCTGTGTTCAAACACAGAAATCTGCATGCTTGAGATTATGAATTCCAATGAGCGTGGGGTGTTCTGGTGTTAGATTGTGTCATTTTCTGCAAATGGCACAGTTTTCCATCTGCCTATGTTTGGGAGGTCTAAAAACAACAGGCACAGTACGAGAGAAGAGCTTTCTCCTTCCTGTATGACCTTGCAGGTGATTCCCAGATTCACCTCTTCCCGGTTAAAGCCACCACCAAAAGAACTCACAAATAAAAATCAGGGATGACCTTATAGATTTCCCACTCCTTTTCAGAAAATGCTCCCAAGTCACAAGCTGCGATGATGGGTCTCCAACAAAGAAGATAGGGCTCGTCAAGAATGGGGATTGGGAATAAATGAATGGTACCAGTATTCCTCACACTTACTGTGGTGCAGATGGAGTTTCCCTTGGGACTCTTAAGCCAGCCTGAAGAATCGCTCTTGCTTGGTGAGCAGACGTAGGAGAGTGTCATGATGTAAGTGAGCACTGGGGCATCCAACACATGAGTTAGAATCATCCAACACATTGCTGTTAGGAACAGAGAGGTCAATTCTCTACTCTTTAGATTTGTTATTACCCTTCTGTATCTCACCTGTCTCACAGGAAGCTCAGACTCCTTTGCAAAGATTTTACCTTTATGTGAAATTTGTATCCCAACATAACAGGTTTGCCCATAAAGGGGTGACTGCCTTTCCGGGAAGCTCAGGGAGGTGGTTTAAAAACAACCTGTAGCCCTCGGGGGAGCATGTTCTGGCATACATCCGTGGGGCAGGGATACTGCTTTATGGGATGGAGAATACTTCCAGCCTGTCCAGTGCATATTTATTATGCTCTCCTTCACTTTATGGCTTCTTGTCGTCTTTTCTCATTTCTCTGGTGTCTCATGACTGCTTCTGGTGATGTTTACTGGACTGTCAGTGCCACTGCAGGGAGATGCTGCTCAGCTCCGCTTGCTCAGCCTGTCCCAGTTGTGGGGTAGTCTAACATCTTACGTCTTCTTTTGTCGCTGTAATTTTGGGTCATGTAACCCTTCTGGGACTCTCAAGTTATTTAAATAGCCTCTGTGCTGAGGATAACAACCATCATTTTCTTGTGTTTTTTTTTTTTGAACAAAGTTCCTCATTTAGTATTTGCACAGAGTAGCCCTGTGGTTGAGTTTCAAAGGAAAATCTTTCAGTATTTTGCTGTTCACTTTGGTTGCACTTACCCTATTCCATGGCAATTGCACAGAGACTGACTTTTAATTAGCTCCAGATCTGTGTGATATCTTTGGGAGCAGTCAATACAGCTAGTGGGTTTCCTTTATTTGTGGAAAAGATGTGAAAAATATGCAGAATAGACTGTATAGTTCTCCAGAAGGGAGGGAAAGAAGTAGTCCAATTTTATGTAGTGGCAAGTTTTCTGCAAGTTTGTTTTTGCAAGAAAAAAAGAAGGAAAAAAGGAAACAAAAATAAAAGGGTAGGAAAAAAGAAGTATTTATTACACTATAATGAGGTAAAACTGAACTCACATACCAATGGGGGAGCTGACAATAATATATGGCTTTAATTAGCAATCAGGATTTGAGGAACAGCTGATTATGCTAATAGTTTCAAAGCTTCCCAGTAAAAAAGTGCCTATGGAGAGATTTGCTAATGACAAGGAGATCTCCATTTTGTAATATAATCATGTAATTCTCTAGACAATAATTACACATTTCTTTGCATCTTTGTTGTGAAACTCTGGACTTCAGATTCTGTGCTGTGTACTCCCAGTGGACTGAGAGAAAAATATAATGACCCAAAACTTCTATTCCAAAAGGCAGGGAAGTGAGTTGTTTTGCTGTCCTAAAGGAAATCTGCCATGCCATGGGTTTGAAGGGAAAAAGCAGCAAAGTTTGATTCTGAGCTCAATTAATTGGAAAGAAAGCAGGACCTAGCTACTGAAGTCAGTGTGATCTTGTCATATTGAAGCTGGAGTAAGTTCATGGTCAGATCTGTAGTTTCGAGGCTGAGCAGGGGCTGGTGGGGAGGACATAACCACCGAGGTGTTGGCTAATTAAACTCATAGCTGCAGGATTCAGGGCCCAGTGAAAGTCCCTGTGGTCCGCAAAAGGGTTTTGGTGACTACGAATAAATGCTTCTAGGGGCACCACGCTTCACGCTGGCTGGGGTCAAGCGTGCTCCTACGGTGAGAGGAAGAGGAGGCACTTCCCACCCAAGGACACGAGGCACTGGGGGTCGATGGGGAGAGGGTGGAGTCCCCCTGGTGCTCTCACAGCAGGGTGAAAAGCATCCGCCAGTTCCCTTTCTAGTTCCTTACCAAAGGATAATCAGAAAAGACGTGTTAAGTCTTTTGCATTCAACCCAAGCCCTCGCAAACAGTCAAGGAGCTGAATGGCCAAACTGCCAATCATCCGCACACAGCAGTTAATTAACTGCAGGCTTTTCTCAGTCTGGTGCTTCCCCTCCACCAGCATCAAGCTAAACCTGGAATGACCCAGGAACGACAGGCAAAAGATCTCAGACTTTCTCTTTTTTTTTGGCAGATGCCGTCTAACCCTGCGCCTGAGAGTAGCTGCTGGCAGACGCCGCTGCAGGCAAACTGGAGGCGTGAGGGCCTGCCTGCCTGCACACGTACATCACGTGCTCCGTTCTCCATTCTCAGCAGGACCTTCTTTCCAGGGATTTCAAGTGTTCTACAGAGCCAGACCTCCCCTGGGAGAGCAGAAAAAATTACGAAGCTCAGTCCTGTCCCCATTGCAGTTCACTGCATCTCTTTTTTCCACCACTGTACAGAGGTCCAAGCTGGGGTGGACCATTATGACCATCATCTGGCTGCACCTGTGGAGGCCAGAAGGCCCCACCCAGGCACCCCTTGGTTGACTCTTCAAACACATCACGTTTGAAATGAGGAGGATCTTTCCGGAGACACAAAAATGTATGTTTGTGTGTTTAAAGCCTGCCACATCCCTAACTGAGGTATTGCTGTTTTCTGTGGCAGGATTGTCACTGAAAGGATATAGGCAAAAACCATGGGAAATTGCTAAGAAGACCTTGATTCCTACATGGATTATGCCTGGGGCAACAGCCTTAAAGCAGACTCCATGGCCTCACTAACTCTGGCTAACAGAAGTACTGCAGGCTCACCAGCCACCATGCAATTGCTCTCAGGATGTGGAGATCCCATAGAGTAACAACAAGCCAAGTTGCGGCAGGTTCCTTTACGATGGCTTGGAAGTGCATGAAACTGCTTCCCATGCCACCCGCAGGAGCCGTGCAAAGGGACAAGACTGGTGTGTGCCGTCCACTCACGGTGTAGCTGACCTCGGCTGTGGGCCTGCTGTGCCCTACCTGGCTTGCTGCCCCCAGCCACTGCTCTTACCCCTTCTCTTGGGCTGTCATGATCGTTGGGTCCCATGGGGAGCTGATTCAAGGCACTGCTCTGCTGAGATCCCCGTTAGCAAACAGCGCGCTTCCCCCGTCGGTTCCAACTTCCACTTCTCCAGGATTTAAGGTCTTCCTGAACTAGAGGTTGTCTCCAGCCATCGTTTGGAGACTCTATCTGATCTCCTTGTTGAATCCATCGACGGTTTTTGACTCACCCCGCAGGTGAGGCATGTATTCAGGGACTGCCATGCTGGAGCTGGCAATCCCTGAATCTGCCTTCTCTCTGGGTACAGCTTTCCCCTGCAGCCTACAGAAGTTGGGTAGTGACCTCCTGCTACTCTTGGCTACAGGATCCCAGCCACAACGCTACAGTCTAGGTGGCAGGACTATGTTTTGCAGCTGTAAACGTACAACAGGATGCAAAGGACCTTGGTGCATTTTAATTTTGCAAGCTTGAGTGTTTCTGGTGTTTTTCTGTGCATTGACTTGTTCTCCCTGGGTTATCTTGCATCCCTTGCAGCTGATGTGAGCTGGCACACAGAGAGACTTGGGGCTTTTGGCCTTTCCGCACTGGTCTGTTGTGTAATTCTGGTCCAAACACTGGCCTGAAACTACTGAGCCCCAGCTCTGCTCTCCATAAAATAAAGATAATTCTATGTGCAAATTACTTTTTACTGTGAAAGGTCACCTAGAAGCATTGCGCTTGTGCCCATGGCTCTCACTCGGGCTTAACCACAGATGGGCTCTGGGCAATTCACACCACCCAGCTGGTGCTGGTGCTGGTGCTGATCTGCACTTGCCACCTGGCAGGGCAGCCAAAAACCGCAGCCTCCTGGGCGTGCGACATCTGGGGCCACACTGCCTGCTCTCACCTCCCCCTCCCAAAGACGGAAAAATTCTTTCCCAGCTTCCAACTGGATAAGGAAACCTCCCAGGAACAGCACAAAAATTGGTTGAAGAAACTATTTTGAATGCAGTCAGAGACAGTCATGAAATAGGGAGGAAAAATACTGTCAAGTCTTCCCCCCAGAGCAACAAAATCAGAAGGGTGAAGGCAGCATCTCTGATTCTTAGGGTTAGTGTGTGGAGAAGACCAGAAAAAGCAGTCAGACAAAAAAACCTCCTAAACCCCACAAATATTACACCTCCCCCCCCAGTACCATGGGACTGACAGCGGAATACTGGCTGAACCAGAGCCCCGGTATCTGTCACCCACTTTTGCTCTTTTGTAGTGCACATGTCAGGTGTGATGTCATGCTGCTGTAGAGTCCAGGTCAGCATCTGCAACAGTGACTCTGAACAAATGCTTTTGCACGAGGAACAGAAATACTTTCAGGACTGAAAGCCGAAGCTGCTTTTCATCATCCTCTGTAGTTTGGGCAGCAACATAATGGTGAAATCAGGAAGGTTTTCAGGCTTCTTCAATAAAGGTGTTTTAACCTTGCTCTTCTTATTATCTACCCGGATAATATAGAGAAAGTGCCCAGAAAGTGGATTAAATTATGCGATAATGTTACTCAGGAGACCACAAGAGTGCACTGTTTCAGGGTATCAAAACAAGCCTCTCAAACCAAAGATCACATCCCTGCAAGCAAAATACGTCCCGTAGTCCACTACAGACAAAAAGGGAAGGTAGTGGGAGTTCAAAGATGAAAATAATGCTCTTTCAAGAGTGCAGCACAGAAATATGAAACGAAAGCCAAAAGTTCAAACAAATTAACATTTCAGCCAGAAAATTAGGCATTAAAATTCTTTGTAGTTTTCTTGTCTGCACATTTCTTACCATCAAACATCTGCAGGGTGTTTAGTGACCACGGGATAGAGTAAGCAAACATGTTAAATAGTGAATGTATTTTATTTTGGAGTATAGCCACACAGATGGATGACAGAGAGAGCATAGCTGGTAGGTAAGAGCTGGAGTGACAAGAGACAAGAACCCTCCAAGAGCTACTGACAGATGACCCTGCTCCCTGCAGAAGCCCTGGGAATACTCCAAGATGACACGTTTCAACAAACATTCGAGCTTGCCCACGTGATTCATTCAGTCATCTACAAATTTCTTCAATATTGCTGAGAATATCACAATGCTGAAATATTGCTGCTGAAAACTGTTTTGTCATCTGCTTGTGGTGGAATCATAGTTTGTTCTTGAGAAGAAAGAAGCATCCCTCCTGGCATCTCAAGGGCCATCTTGCATGGACCCCAAATCCTGGTCATAGGAGCTACGGGAGAGTGAGGTCTGAAGTTTTGGGTTATTTCTCATTAATGAAATCACATGATCAGCAGAACTGAGAAGGGGGCTGGTGCCTGAGTCCTTTGTATAGGTGGGAAAGATGTTGAGTGCTCTGAGATTGCTTTAGGTGCCAGGCAAAGACAAAGTCTTAACAAAGTAGATGGGCTTACACAGCTTACAGTCCATGCTAGGGTAGGATAGGATAAGCAGAAGTCTTTTTATTGGGGTCTTTGGCTCAATAAATTTAACATTAGAGACTTTCAGTTCCACTTTTCCCTCAAAAACATTTTCCAGGTGTGTTTGATAACTCCTAAACAATCAATATGTATTCAGGGAGTATCACATGGGTGCATAAGCATGTTTTGATAGTGTAAGTTAGAATTATGTAGTTGTATAGAATGATATATCTTGAGTGTGCAAGGAGCCTTTCTGTAGTAAAAAATATAAAATAAGATGCAAATAGTGAACAGGGAGTCTTTTCACTCCCCTTCACTGCATTCAAGAGGGGAAGAACCTGGCCCTAGGCACTCTACCAAATCTAAGGGGTCTATGCAAGCTCAGTTTCAGAATTATGCAAGGAGTTCCTTTACTCCTCCTTGGCTCGTAGATTTCTCCACTGTTTCCACAACACCCTTCCGTCAACACCCAGGAGATGGCATCAGCACGTAACAGCTTGCTTTGATCTTTTTCTTATAGGAGCCTTTTATATTTTCTTCATTTCAGAGGCTGTATTGCTGTACTAATTCACCTTATTCATTTCAGTTAAGTAATTCATTTCAATATTCTGGGTTATTATACAGCACATTTAAGTATGATCAGTGTTCTTATCCTCCTTGTACTAGGAAACTAATTTCATTCTTCAGTGTTACGAAAATTTAGAGAAAACAGTAAAATCCTGTAGTTTCTCTAAATGGAGTAGGCTTCATGCATACATTCTTTCTTATATCTAATATTTTTCAGCTAACATTCTTGAAGATGGACAAGAGATGCAGCAATTAAAGAACAAGACAGATGACCCATGTAGAGAAAAATGCATAACTGAATCATAAGATTAATAAATACACTGGTTTTGGTGCTTGGAGTCTTGAAGTTAGTTAGAGAATTGGTTCTCTAGAACTTTTCACTTTCTGGTATGAGTTTATTTTACCTAGCATGATTAATCTCTTTCAACCTCATCTTCGGTCCTCAGTTCAGTTGTAAGGTGTAATCTAATCCACTCAGCAGGAAGGGATGTTTCTGTGTTTGTCGGCCTCTGACGTTTCCACCTTGGCAGGGAGAAACGACAGCTGATTGCAAAGAGTTGCTGAAGGATCTCATGATCTTCAGTGGCTAAGTCAGTCAGAAAGAGGCGAGTGAAGCGCAACGTAAATAATTGCAAAGCAAGGCACAATTATTTACAAAAGGGTACTCTGAGTTCGCTATTACCGCTCAGGAAAGAGATCTTGGCGTGACTCCGGGGAGTCCTCTGCAAATGCTAGCTCAGTGTTCAGTTATGCCTCAGAGTCTTTAGGTGGTGTTATAATGGAGTGATGAAGAGGGCATAACACATCCTTGTGCAGCTATATAACCCACTGCGGGCCTGCACCTCAAGTAGGTGCGCGGTTCCAATCCCTATGCCAGAAAGATGCAGAGAAAAGCAAGAGTGACTGAGACCGGGAATGGCCTCCATGTTAGACAAAGTAGGCTGTACCCATTCAGCCTGGAACAGAGATATGGGAGCATCTATTAAAGGTATATGAGTGCAAGAATGGTGTGGGAATGGGAGGTGTACCATCTCTCACACTCTGAAAATGGGCAGCTAGTAAACAGGATGATGTGACAGCGGATATAGAACAGACTAAATGTGTTTTTCTTCCACTCAAGTATGACTAAATTGCATAACTCTTTGCCACCATGTACTTGGTGGCTGGAAATATTAGTGATTCAATCTGTGGTTAAAGAAGTTCATGGTGGAACTCCAAGAAGGGTTATTAAGCACAAAGATTCAGCTAAAGCCCTCAGGCAGGCGAGTTCTAAGCTGTGGTAGCTGGGATATACACCAGGTAAAGGAATAAAGTTTTTTCCTTTATTACACCCTGTTCTCAAGTGTATTTTACTGGACACATTCAGAGACAGGTAATGGGGAGATGGACCTTTGGGTTGACACAGTGCATTGACTTCCCTACCAAGTGCCCATACCGTGACACAGGGGCATAAGCGAGCTGAGATGCTAGATCGAGGCGATGACTTGGGTGCATTGGCTGTGAGCATGACCGAAGAGCTGCCCAGTCCCTCTGCTGTGTGAAACCACTTACTTTTTGGAGGGATCTTCCATTGCTGCATAAGATCCATCAAATTTCAGTGGGCCAGAGCTCCTTCCACCATGCTGTTCACCCATGCCTGCCCCCAATCCACACACAGATCCTGCTCTCCTGGAGACACTCATGGCAAAAGCCTCTGAGATATACCTCTGCCTCCTGCTCTCACGGGCCTCCAGTCCTTCAGGGTGGTATTGGTCTTGATTCCTGTAGGATATTGCAATGGAAAGTTTTCCCTTTTCATTTTTAAGCTGTTGTCTTCTAGATTGCAGAGAATGTAACACGGTTTATAATATAATGTAATAGATTGTAATTGATTATACAATTTAAGAATCAAAATCACACTACATTGTGCCAGAATGAAATGCTTTCATTGGCTGCTTGTAATTTTCCCCTCCAGAATTATCCATGAAGAATATATAAATGTTTGGTTTCTCATTCCTATTGGGATTATATTTCAAAATCTCTACAAGTCTTTGTGCTAAAAAACAATTCCTCTCTTCTACACTATTCTGGTTAGCAGAGCCCTATTAAACTCACATGGAGCAGAGCTTTGTCCTTGGCAGGGAAGAGGATCAGATATTGCCTGAAGCTCACTAGGGATTTAATTCTTGTTATTAATTTTATATAGAAGCTGTCCAGATACTACAAAGAAAGGGCAGGAGCATGAACCCCACAAATAGATCATCAGCAAAAATTTATTAGCAGTAACATATGTTGTAAAGGGAGAAGTGGGTCTGATTCGTCTGGCTTTTGATTCCACCTGGTATTTCTTTTAGTCTTTGACACAAGGACAAGACAAATAACTGATACGTGGGTCATCCATGCCGCGCTGCGTGTTGTGCCATTAGCAAGACATTATCGTTGTTTTAGAAGTATGAGGTTTTTTTCTCAGATAATTTTTTTTTTTCCTGGTGACAGTCAGGTCTGTAGCCTGCAACAATGAGCCGGGCCAATGTCAGTGAGCGTGGTCATGCGTGATGGGGGTCCTCACAGATGTCCAGCAGGGTGTATAAAAGAAGCAGCTGTATTGAATTAAAAGCAAGAATTAAATTCAAAGTCGAATTAAAAGCAAGCAAACACATAAAAATGCCCATGGGGACACGAGCTTCCATGAAAGCCTTATTCCTTTGTATTGTTTGCAGAGGCTTTTTTTGGAGAAGTTTGATGGTATCTGGGGGATACACAGGAATATTTTTGTATTGAAGTTGTAACGTATGGTGGAAGACCTTCCCATGGAAGAAAGTCCATAAGGAACAATGTTCAGGCCTTGAACCCACATCCTTTCTTCTGGAAAATTCTGTAACAAGATCTCTGTGCAGAGCACTTCCTGAGCATCACGACTGGTGCTCTTCTGCCTGGGCTTTGCACCCATGCGGTCTCAGAGAAGCGCAGCTGCAAGTGCATCAAAACCTTGTCTTTGACATTGCCACGTACGACTCATTAATTGCTCTGTAAGTGAGAACTAAGGTTTGGTAAGGATGCTAGGTGTCTCCTGAACAGAGCTCTGGGCTCTGTTGTCTCTGCTCAAAGCAGCTTAAACCAAAGTAAGGCACGGGATTAGCAGCCGGAGCCTGTGAATGTTGTTTTCATGTTCAGCCCTAGTGCAAAGACACCTGGTACTTTAGCCCAAAGGTGGCAAGTACACCAGCATCAACTGTTGAACCTGCCTTTGAGAGGAAACCACTTGCAGATGAATGGGATTTTCCATGGGCAATGGAGCAACAGAGTTGTGTCCCAGCTTGCCATCTGCCTTCCTGGTCCCCTTATCTTCCCACCCATCTGAGAGCGTGAGCAGGGAGCTCTGAGCGATGCTCAGACCCCTGAGGATTCAGGGCACTGTGACACCTAAGTGTCACCCCTAACCAGGTGCCCTGCCCACGTGTGTTGGTGGCATGGGTATGGCCAAATCCTTGAGTATAGTGACTGCGTCCTTGCACAGAGCTGGTTCCCCGGTCCAGATCCCAACAAGGCAGCACACTGCTTACTCCATAGGTCCAGTGGTGGGTATGGAGGATGAGGTGTAAAGATTTTCTGGCCCATCCGCAGCTCCAGAGGAGAGCCATCTGCTCCATGTGCAGTCCCCATGGACAAGTCACAATTACCCTGGCACTGGTGAAAACAACTTCACACCTCTTCCCCAGCAGTTTGCCTGTGGGATCAGTCTCTTGACAGGTATAAGTATTTTGAAAAGTGAGCCAGAAGATAGTTTTAATGACTGGGGGTTTCTTTTGAGTGTGGGGGTTGTTTTCCTTTTTTTTTTTTTTTTTTTTCCCCTTTCTTACAGTAGCAACAGTTAATAGAAAGTTTATATGAATGATTTGTGGTTTTCAATATAATTAAATTATACATGGAATCTTACAGGAGTATTGTGAAATGAATTAAACCATGATTGCT
>NW_010518300.1:46817-49564 GCF_000687285.1 Phaethon lepturus | reverse complement strand
CGATTCACACCTAATGATTCATTAGTTATAAAAACAAGTGCAGTGAGTACAGGGCTACAGTCCTGAAGTAAATTGATTTTGATGGCTTTAATTTCGTTTTTGCATGCATATGAAAGTTGCTCACTAGAGAAACTTGTAAGTAGGTGTCGTGGTGATGTGCCCATGGATGCCCCAAATCTTGTACCTTTTCTTGCACCTGTGCAAAGTGGACAAAAAAATAATACTGTCCCCAGTTTTTTTTGCATCTTATAGAAGTGGCACAAATTTTGTGGGAAAACAGAGAATTGGGTCTGAGGATCCTAAAAGCAAAAAGATGCAACACATAATGAATCATTCAAACCTAGAGGGACTGGTACAAATATATATTTTGGGAATGTGAGCTTTTTGCCAGGCCTGGATTTACAGGGAGGGCTGATCTGCTGTGCGTGCTGGTGGGGATGTGGGATGATGGCAGCTGCCTCCCTTCAGATCAGGGCTGTTTTCAGAACAACTTTGATCCTTTTGTTGAGTCACTTTTTGCTCTGGTGGTTTCTGCATTTCACTGACACACGAGCTCATCAGGGTTGGTGAAAGACTCACCATCCAAGCCTTAAGCATGTCTCTATTTCTGCAAGAGATGGTCTACCGAGTCCTATGGGGTTGGACAGGCCAGTCCAGCCCTTCGATGGACTAAACCCAACAGCTCAGCTCCTCTCCCTCCACAGTCTCTTCTCCTCTTGCTAATAACTTTAAATTTCTGAGAGCCACCCCTCTCCCAAAGAATGACTCTTCCCATATTTAAAAGCAGTAGCCTTGTCCCCAACATCGAGCTTGACTTTAGCTCAATGACTCCCAGTGCAACATCAGGACACTGTACTGGACACGACAATGCCTGCGTGCACACTTAATAATGCAATTGCAAGAGCTGTAAAATGTGCATGTGTGTATGCGCATGATCTGCTTTGCCTTTGGGGAAGAGGGGCCCTCCATCTCTCTAGGAAGCAGCTGCACTTGAATGGAGGCAGCTCCTTAGAAGTGCAGAATTAGAACATGTAATTAATAATCCCTTGCCAGGGTGATGCCCTTGCACGAATGAAAACTAATCCAGAGCATGTTTCTGCCTTCTTGCAACTTTTAATCTTCCACATATGCCTCTGGGAACGTTTCTATGGTTACCTCCTAGAATATCAGTTTGGCAACATCAGGTCATTTCCATCTTGGAACCTAAATTCAAGCTAGTTTTTTAGCTGTGCTGAACTTTAGTACTGATTTTTAGACTCCTGAATTGCTCGAGGTGTAAAGCTTAGATGCGAATATGCCACCATTTTTGTAGTGCCTGTCACAACTTTGATAGCGATGCAGAACAGAGTCTCAGCAAGAGAAAGACAAAATATCAAGGGTTTCATGTCCAGGAGTTGCGGTGTCGTGTGACAGCTCACAAAGATGCTCTAGACATGACCACAGCAAAAAAGACTCACAGTCTATGAACTTTGGAAGAAGGGGTGGACAACTCCGGAGGACTACAAAGATGTCATGAAGTTATACAGGGAGAAAATTAGCAGGGCCAAAACCCAAGTAGAACTTCATCTGTCAACTGCCATAAAAGACAATAAAAAATGTTTCTATAAACACATTAGCAACACAAGGAGGGCTAAGGAGAACCTCCATCCTTTATTGGATGCAGGGGGAAACCTAGTGACAAAGAATGAGGAAAAGGTTGAGGTACTTAATGCCTTCTTTGCCTCAGTCTTTAATAGTAAACACAGTTGTTCTCCAGGTACTCAGCCCCTTGAGCTGGAAGACTGGGATGGGGAGCAGAATGAAGCTCCCATAATCCAAGGGGAAATGGTTAGTGACCTGTTACACCACTTAGACACGTACAAGTGTATGGGGCCAGATGGGATCCACCCAAGCGTACTGAGGGAGCTGGCGGCAGTGTTCACCAAGCCACTTTCAATCATTTTTCAGCAGTCCTGGCTAACTGGGGAGGTCCCAGTTGACTGGAATTTGGCAAATGTGACACCCGTCTACAAAGTCGGTCAGGAGGAGGATCCAGGGAACTACAGGCCTGTCAGCCTGACCTCGATGCTGGAGAAGGTTGTGGAGCAGATCATCTTGAGTGCCATCGTGTGGCACATGCAGGACAACCAGGTGATCCGTCAGCATGGGTTTATGAAAGGCAGGTCCTGCTTGACCAACCTGATCTCCTTCTATGACCAGGTGACCCGCCTAGTGGATGAGGGAAAGGCTGTGAATGTTGTCTACCTGGACTTTAGTAAAGCCTTTGACACCGTTTCCCACAGAATTCTCCTGGAGAAACTGGCTGCTCATGGCTTGGATAGGCGCACTCTGTGTTCAGTAAAAAACTGGCTGGATGAACAGGCCCAAAGAATTGTGGTGAATGGAGTTCAATTCAGTTGTCAACTGGTCATAAGTGGTGTGCCCCAGGGCTCGGTATTGGGGCCAGTTCTGTTTAATATTGTTTTCAATGATCTGGGATTGAGTGCTCCCTCAGTAAGTTTGCAGATGACACAAGTTCGGTGGGAGTGTTGATCTGCTGGAGGGCAGGAAGGCTCTGCAGAGGGATCTGGACAAGCTGGACTGATAGGCTGAGGCCAACTGTATAAGGTTCAACCAAGCTAAGTGTTGGGTCTTGCAGCTGTGTCACAACAATCCTATGAAACACTGCGGGTCTGGGGAAGGGTGGCTGGAGAGCTGCCCGGCAGAAAAGGACCTGGGGGTGCTGGTTGCCAGCCGGCTGCACATTA
>NW_010518300.1:0-46586 GCF_000687285.1 Phaethon lepturus | reverse complement strand
CTGGAGCACAAGTCTTATGAGGAGCGTCTGAGGGAACTGGGGTTGTATAGTCTGGAGAAGAGGAGGCTGAGGGGAGCCCTCATCGCTCTCTACAACTGCCTGAAAGGGAGTTGTTGTGAGGTGGGTGTTGGTCTCTTCTCCCAAGTAACCAGCGATAGGACAAGAGGAAATGGCCTCAAGTTGTGCTAGGGAAGGTCTAGATTGGATATTAGGAAAAATTCTTCACCAAAAGGGTTGTCAAACATTGGAACAGGCTACCCAGGGAAGTAGGAGGTGTTTAAAAGATGTGTAGGTGCAATGCTTAGGGACATGGTTTAGTGGTGGACTTGGCAGTGCTAGGTCAATGGTTGGACTTCATGATCTTAAAGGTCTTTTCCAAACCTACGTGATTCTATGATCATTTAATTAGGCTCTGGGATTGCTGTCAGGAAGGTGAGCAGAAGTACAATTTTTTTTAGTATTGAATGCAGTAAGACTGATTATCTGTGGCCAGTAACTATGCGTGCTCCTACAAGGGGTATGCCATTTGCGAATGTGATGATGGATCAGATGTATATCCCTTCTCAGTATCCTTTGATGGTAAGGAGAAGTGGGAATTTTGATGCTGCCTGGGCTACTGTACTTCTGCATTTACAGAATCACAGAATCATTAAGGTTGGAAAAGACTTTTAAGGTCACCAAGTCCAACCAGCAGCTGGTTGGTCTTCAGCAGTTAATTGTAATGATACATTTCGTAAGCCAAAACTTTTCCTGACCTGAGTTTGAATGCGTGTGCAGCACTGAAATATATCCCTTAAAGTGCGGTTTCTATTACCGAATTGTATTAGAAATATGCTGTGAATATGAGAAAGAATGTGAAACCTTGTTGTCAGCTCTAAGCAGAACAATCACTTCTTTTTCTTTTCAAACCAGGGAGGTCATGTTGCTGATAGTCACAAAAATAAGCTTTTTCGAGTCAGCAGCTTTGCCTGATCTGTCGAAAATGTCACAACTTGTTTGTAAATATTCCAAAAGCCAGAAGTCTTTGTTTCAAAAGCCAATTATGGTGGCTGACTGACAACAATGTGCTTACTTATCACAGCATCCAAAACACCTGGCCACTTAAAAGCAACAAAGTGAATGGTTAGGGGCATCATAAATCTTGCAGTGCCCACATAACAAACAAAATTATTCTTATTAAGCATAAAATTTTATCACAGTACAAGGTCCCTAATTCTGACCCAAACGGAATATTGTTGTTCTACCAGCAAATTCAAAATGCAAACACAACACACAGTCATTTTACAGCAGGGACATAAAAATTATAGATATGTCATTTCATGACATATCCACATAGCAGGGACAGTATTCCTGGTTCCAGTGCAAAACAAAATAAAAAACAAAGCTTGAGGCACAGAGCTGCTTTCTGAATATGGCTAGGGAAAATTCTTTAAGGCATTTACAACCAACTCTGAAACTCAGAGTCTTTTAAAATAACCTTCAGTAAAAAGCAAATAGAGTAAAGATTTAATGCATGCCTGGAGGTCTCCCTGGGTGTAAGGCTGACTAATCATGTTGCTAAAGGCATAAATTCTTGCTTTACCTATATATTCACAAGTGACATAAGGACCCCGCTGGGAAACCCAAAGGACTAAAAAAGAAGATCTGCAGAGAAGACCCCAAAAGAGGAGTTACCCAGCCCGATCCCATATTCCCAAAGGAAAAGAGCTCACGCGCTGGGCTGAAATTTCAGAGCGCGCTACAAAACTACCTCAACCCCTTTCCAGAATGGAGGCAAAGGCTGAAGCACCCTGTACGCACTGGTGGAGGCTGCCCATGCAGCCCGGGAGCGAACTCCAGCTGCAGAAAGCTTCTTCACAGCCACTGCCTGGACACGTCGAAGTGCGTCACGTAGCGGTTCTAGTGCAGGGGAAGGGGGTGCGTTCTTAATAACGAAGTAAAAAATGGAATAACGAGGAGATGCGGGGAGGCTGTGACACCTCGCAGCCTCGCGGGTGGTGCTTGGTGTGAGCAAGATGCCCAGAGCTCTGCGTGCAGATGTGCTGCCTGGCGTTTCGCTACACCTCTGGTTAACTGCAGGATGGGGCAGAAGGAGGGATCAGAAAGACGTTGGGCTGCTGGCAAAAGGGAGGAAAGCAAAAAAAATCAGCGTGTTGGCAAAGCGTTCAGTGGGAGGGCAGCGAGCGAAAAGGAAAGTTTGAGGTGCTTTGCTCTGGAAAGGGGCCTTCAGGATGATGGAAGAGCTAAGAAAGGGAAGGTCTTTTCACACTTCCATCCGGAGAAAGGAGTGCAGCGGCTTCTCCTGGGCATGGGTGTGGAGTGATGTGAGCTCCATCTGTGCGGCAGGTAGTGCCAATGTTTGGGCTGGGGATGAATGCCTCAAGAGCCTCGTGGTGCTCGCAGGAGTGATGCAATGCCCGGGCAGCCCCGTGGTGCAAGCTGGAGACAGTGGGGCTGGATCAGGGCTTACCCTGATTGTGTCTTGGGTCTTACCCCGATCAAGCCTTGGGTCACGTCTGGGATGGTCAGAGCCATGAGTGTCTACCCGTGTCTGAGCAAAAACTCTCAGGTCTGAAGAGATCCTCACAGTGGGCTCACCGAAACCTCACCACCAACACTGAGACAACCACATCATACGGACTAAGCACACTCCAAGCCAATGAATTACACATCCAAGGCTGTAATTGCCTTGTTATCCAATTAGCAAAACCCAAATGATTTCTCTGTGTCAAAGACAAATCCTTGCATGTATCATTCTCCTCCCGTTCCCATCACAGCAAGGCTCTGGCAGGGCTCGCACAGCTCGCCGGAGCTGGCACAGGCACAGGAGGACTCTGGGCATGCCTTGGTGCACATGCTGACCTGCTCCCTGTGGCAGCGAGGTTTTGTCTGGGCACGATGCTGAGCAACTCGGCAGCAGGGAGGTCACACAGATGATGCTCCTGCACACCCTGCAGACACCGTACAGCTCAGGGGGTAGACCACCAAGGTAGGATCGAAGAGGACGTTCTCCTACTGTATCCTATTATTTCACCCAGGGACAGCTGCTTCTTCTCAGAGAGGAGGGTGGGTGATCCAAACGGTGTCTCCAGGCCATAGAGTCGGTACGACACCCTCTTGATTGTTCCTCTGTGGATTAACTTAAAACAGGGCTACGTGCAGAGCGGTCAGTGTTTGCAGGGATCTCACACGTCTCCCAGGGGATGGGGAGTTGCCTAAGACGGGGTTGTGAGTGACGTAAGCATGAGCTCAATGTTTTATTTTCAGGGAGAGGAAGAAGAGGTGATGTTCCCTTTTCCTGCTAGTGGAGACAAGCAACACCTGGGGATGTAAAACCAAAATGTCAAATAAAATAAATATAAATATCTCAACATGACATAATCAGCGATTCAAATACACTGCGAGGTGCTGTGGGACTCTGGGATGGGTATACCACGCTCATCCCCTGCATTGCTTGGCCCCCCTGCAGCACAGGACAGCGCTGGAGGACTGGCTCAGGGACAAGGGTTTGTGGTGGGCTGTGGCCACTGTCACCCTCCAAGGAGGTACAGATTCTCTGGAGCTCTCTGCTCCCTAGACCCACCACCTGGGTCCTGTCCTGTGTGGGGGCTCCTGGCCGGCCTCTGCTCAGGCTCTCCTGCTTTCACCCTCAAAGAAATGCCTTGCTTGGACACATCTCTGCTTCCTTTCTTTCTGGCGTCATCAGCCATGGCAGGAGCAAAACAACCTTCGCTGCTGTCCCAGGGCTTGGGGCCAAGGGGTGCCCTGGGTGAAGGATATCCTTGGTCCCGACCCCCCTCTCCTTGAGCATCCATCGTCTGTGCATTGCCACAGCCCCATGTGATGTGTTAAACCGCAGCGCTCCTCAGATATGGCTTGTTTGGAAAGAAGACAACTGGGGAGACCAGTTGTCTTGTCGGAGGGTCTCCACTGCGCACTTGCTCTCTCCATGCTCTCATTCCCACAGGAACATGTTTTTTTTTTTTTTTCCCAAGGCAAAGACTTGCCAATTTATCTTAAAAACCCAAACATCTTCCTGGCCACGTCTGTGCAGCTATAACCCTCTTTCACGTGGACCAGCTTCAAAAGCACATTACCTAATAAAACCTGAACGATCCATAAGGAGATTTCTTCTATAACTAATTAATTCATGCACAGTCTGAAAACTGGTTATGATTGTACTTACGGGCTCATTAGATGTGTGTTCCCTTTCCAGCATTAGCTGGGAAAGGAAACATTTGTCTGAACCAAAGGGTAGGAAGTCAGATGGGGCTGTCCAGAGCCATCAGACACACAGACCATTGTTCTGTCTCAGGAGTCAAGGGAGATTTAAGGCAATTCTCTGCTTTTGATGCTGCCAGACAACACTGGGGAGGCTTTTTACTTTTTTTTGTGAAACAGCGAGAAACCATTAGGTGGTGCAGAAAAGCAAGGAGGACACAGGCATTAGGTCTGTCTGTGCTGGCGGAGAGTCTCTGCCTTGACACTGGGAGGGAGACCATTAAATTGTGTTTTTGTCAGAGGGGGGGAGCGCAGCCAAAAGTTCCTCCCAAGCATTTGTACCGAATGGTGTTTTTGAGATTTGGTTCCCACAAGATTTTCCTTCTCATTAGTGTTTGATTTGTCATTTTGTGTTACTAACATGTATCTTAACTGTAAAACCAGGGGAAAAAAAAAAAAAAAACAACAACTTCTCCGGATCTATTTAAATAAGACATGGGCACAAATGGCATTACAAGATAATTCTTTAATATGTGAAAATTAAATCTGATGGAGAATTTATGCAATTGAATCACTTATTTATTTAGATGTTCAAAGCACCTATCCATAACAGTGAGTAAATTAAAAATACACAAGCAGGGATAATCCCACAGGATAAAGCCAGTTATTAATCTCTCAGTCTCTTGCTGGAGACAGGCTGTCTGAAAGATTTTTTCCTTTCTCAAGTATCCTGGCTCAGTCTGATCCCCGTTTTACATGAGGCAAATGTTCAGTATTTCTATTAAGTCCCTGTTATTAAACCCCAGTCAGTCTGTTGTAAAACTCAGCCCTTGGAACCACACAGTGAGATTTGGTTTCCTCCTCCGGCCGTGGTGTACAAAGGATGTCTCTGGGGAGTGAAAGCAAATGCAAAGTTTTTAAATAGAAGGGCTTTTCTCTTTTCCTGGCATTTCAATAGGTACTTGAAGGCGAAGGAAAGAGCTTCAGGGTCTATGCCAGACTGTGTCTACAGGAACCCAGCCCATTTGCTTATTTCCTGTAAAATTAAGATGAATTAAATATGATTACTTCTACTTTTTTTATTATTCCTGCACTGATGACACTTCATTATCTCAGCTAGGTAGGCAAGCAGCCCGTTCCAGAGAATAAGGGAGGGAAAGGGCCAGTGAAGAGGTTTTAAATGCTACCTGTAGGCAAATTGAAAATTTCCCCTCAAAGTGCTAATCTTTTTTTTATTGCTTTAATGATAGTATACTTGTTGTTCACGGCAAATACTGGTACATTTATTTAAAAACTGAGCATATAAAACCCCAGAAGTGCTTTCTGGTAAAAAAAAACCAAATATTTTATTCATTCCGAAACATTTCCTCGGTATTGCAGAGAGACTGTAATTAAGGTGTTGCTGCTTGCGGCTGCAGGTTTTGCTGCCCCGGTACTTCCTGCAGCACAGGGCTCTGAATTCAAAACTCCTTTAAAAAGGAGAAAAGGTCTGGAGAGATTTTCTTGTGGCCTAACGGGAGTCACCCAACAGATACTTAATATTTTTGCAGAATCAGCAGTTAGCAGCCATGGAAGGGACAAAGGAGCCAAGGTCCCACTAATGACTGCTGTGATCACAGTAAAATTCAGGGGAGGGGTCCTCAGGAGGTCTCTAGACCAACCTCCTGCTCAGAGCAGGATCAGCTTGAGGTCAGACCAGGTTACTCAGGGCTTTTACTCAGTCTGCTCTTGAAACCTCCAAGGTTGGGGACTGCACAACCTCAGACATAGACATCTGCAATCTAAGAGCTGGAGCCCACCTTCTAGGTCTCCTGGCCATCAGGACCAATCAATCCCTGCATATACATGCAGTTTGGCTCCCTGCCTTCCCAGAGGCTGATCCAAGCCTCCTAATAAACTTTTCCCCAAGGAAAATGAACTGGCTTAGAGCTCAGGGGATTCCAACGTGTGAGCACTTCAGCCCCAGCCCTCTCTTGCTCTTCCCTGGATGATATAAACCCAGCCATTATAAAGCCCAGCTCCTGATAACTCATCCTGACAAAACAGGGCAGGTTTTGGTTTAATTGCAGTTGTTAATTCATTTTATCGCTGCAGACTCTGCAGTCTGACGGGAAAAGGGAAGTTATGTTTAATGAACAGCTCCCATCTCTCAGCACCTGCTGGACAGTTTAGCAGGGTAAGTCATTCACACTCTTGTCCTTGACCAGAACTGCCTGCCATGCCCCCCAGCTCCTCTTCTCTGAGAGCCTCTCCAAGCTGGGGCTGCCAAATGACCCTCCTTCCCCTTCCCTCCTTGCTCTGGGTCTCCGCAATGGCAAGAGAGGGTGGTGACCAGACTGCTGGGTAAAGGTGTTTGGCAAAGTGGCTGTGAAGCAGGATCAAGGCTGAAAGCTTCTCATGAAGGACCTTTGGAGGTCCTGCTGTCAAGGAAAAGAGCGAGGGGTTCAAGCTCTGCTTCTCTGCGGACAACAAAACTGGGTGCTGCTCATGGGAAGCTGCATCCCCACAGCGAGTGACGGTGCAACGCATCCTAGGAGAGAAGAAGAGAGCCTTGCTTCCCACACTAACTAGCAGCAACAAGTCCCCTGCATGCAGGGAGCTGGCATGGGGGAAATAGAGCTCCTACAGGAGCGACCGTCTCTGGCGTGTCCTGCCTCTGTGCTATGCAGATGTGAATCCAAAGTGCGGGGAGGCCTATTTGGTCATTCTTCTTGTCCCTCACAGCCCAGTTGGCTTCCTGTCCTCTTTACTAATGAAAGCAATGGGATCCCACCGGTCCAGTCCTTGCTTTTCCTCTCTGCTGCTACGGTGCAAGGTTTACCAGCCACCATTTCTGTTTCCTCATAACACCTCATTGGTTCTGTTACCCTCTGCTCCTCTTCCTGGCTCCAGTAAAGCCCTTCTTGCAACATCCTCTGTTTCTCATTAATCCTTGTTTGCCAGAAATGTACATATTTATTGCTTTTTATCTTGTTTAATCTATCAGGTCTTACAGTGCCTATTCATTGTTGCTGCTTCCCTCCTAACTCCCACCCATTCATCTTCCTCTGTTATTGCATCTGCTTGAGTACAATTTGATTATCTCCTGCCAGTTCTCATGACAGACCCGTGCTCTGTGCTATGACTCGATTCTACGGAACAGTCGGTCTCCTAAAAGCATCATTACCTGAGCTACGGTGGCGATGGGGAGAGATTCCCCCCATAGATCTGGTGTCCTCCCTTCCCTACTGAGTGGGGAAATGGGGTTAACATTTAGTGGGTTGTCTGTCTTTGGGGGCCTAAAAAATTCTTTTGTTCCACAAGTCCATGCACCCAACAGGCACATAGCCGCCCTAAGTCACCCTGAGGTCCATCTAGCTGTCAGTAACCACCACCAAGTCTTTAGAGAAAAGTTTTGAGAAAGGCCAGCCGTAGGAAGCAAATTCCCAAAATAAACCTCCCGGCTTCTGCAGTTCTGCCCATATAACCTCCTGCTAATGAACACCAGGAACTTTGCTGCACTTTCCACCAGGGACCTCTTGGCTCTGGTCAGCACTTGTTGTAATTTTGAAGTGATGCCTCTCTTCCAGGTTTCAGGAGCCCCAACTTGCTGCCACAGAGCTGCTGCCAGCGCTCTTGGGTACCGCAGGGACAGAGCCCAGTCCTGCACGTGCAGAGTGAATGTGACCCCGCTGGATCACCTCTTCATGGGAGCTCTGGGAGGAACATCTCTGCTGCGGGGCTGCCCAAGGCCAACTGGGGCTCATATCTGAGCCATGTGAACAAGCTACTCTTTCTTCACGGGTAGCCACCTCTCTGTCTTGCTCGCCAAGGACAGAGTGATTGTGAGTGGGGATATGACTTTGGGGAAAAAAAAAAAGAATCATGAGGCACCTGGGACTCAGGGAAAATTGTGAGTTTCCTTCTAAGATACAGATGGCCCCCAGCTGTAAGATGGATCAGAAAGGCCTCTGCGAGGACTGGCTTAGGCTTTGAAACTACATTACACCGATTCCAGTGCTCAGCTGCGGCCCCTTTTCCGTCCTTCTGTGTATCGCAGAGCAAGGACATCCGCCGCGGCAGCTGAACACAGCGATGTGACCAATGCCACAGCAAATGCTAGGCAGTGAGTCAGGAGCCAGCCTGGCCTTTCAACAAGCGTTTGCCTTCCCATGTGGTTTGTTCGGGGTCTTTGGCTACTGTCCTAGCTCCAGCTAGGTCATGGTCTAATGTTCCTAAAAGACACGAAGCAATTCAATCATCTAATTAGCTGACTTTTCAGATGGAAGGCTTGCGTAATGTAGATTGATATCAGGTAATAGCTCTGGAGGCAAAGGCAATGCAACCGAGAGCATCTACTCAGAGGAAGGGCAGCTGCCCACTGACCCTGGGGGTGGGATGGCAGAAAAGCTGCTGGCAGCACGGCTGGCTCTGGCACACGTCCATGGTACGGATGAAAGGTGGACGTATGACACCCATGGACAGCTGGCTAGCGTAGGGCTGCAGGTTGCCAGGAAGTCCCTAGACTGAATCCGGCTCAGTTGTGTTGAACTGGGAGACACTGGGGTACCCTGGGGGGAGCCAGTGCCGTGTGCCATCCTGCATGGGCCGTGGGTCCTTTGCAAACCTCTTACCTCATGGGCCACTGGCAGGCAGCCTCTTCTGGTGCAACTTCTGGCCGCTGGCCCACAGTTCCCAGTAAGCACATCTAGATGTTAGCGGTAGATAAAGAAAAATCGCGTGTTTGGCACATCTAGATGTTAGCAGTAGATAAAGAAAAATCGCGTGTTTAGCTGGAGTCAAGGAGAGGGAGGGCCATGCTCGCAGGCTGGCAGAAAGTGGACGAGCGTGAAGCTCTGCAATGGGATCTCTAATTAGGGGAACCCTCTTAGAGGCGTCAGTGTGATGGATGGCAGGCTCTGCGCCGCGCATCACTGCAAATCCAGCTGTAATCTGCTCCTTCGGTGCCCGGAGGAAACACCGCTCTAAAAATACCCTAATTTCTGAGTGTCTACAACTCTCTGCTTCCAGGCCCCTCTGCTCTGCCCAGTCCTTCCCAAAACTGCCTCCATGGCTGCTGTGGGGGTACAGGCTCTGCGGCACGCCCGGGTGCTCCCCTCTCCGTGGCCCTTGCAGGCTGTGGGCTGCAGCACACGGTGGCTCCTCTCCCTTTCCCAGACTCAGCAAGTAGGTCAGACTCAGAAAGCCAGAGATCAGCAGGCTCCCTCTCATGGCGCTGGCTGTGCAGGGTGCCATGGGGAGGAAAGCAAACGCCGTCCTCCTGCTTCTCTTCCAGGAGCAGGGCAGATGCAACGTAGCAGGAAAAACACAACAGGACGATAATTAGGTTGCTTGTGTTTGAATGCTTCATGGTCACCGTGGACTTCAAAGTTTAGACGGTCTCCTGGAGGGGTGCAGCTTGGCGCCAGCAAAGGGAAAAGGTGAAAGAAGCAGTCACAAACGAAGGGTGGAGGCACAGGCTGCACTGCACGGTGCTGGCGAGCGTGGCTGCCCGGGGGCGGTGGGCTGGGGTTACGTACAGGTACAGGAGAAACCTCAGGGCTGCAGCGTGATCCCTTAAAGTTCACTTGACTTGGGGTGGAAGGTGATTTAAGTTATGAACAGCAGCCATGAATTTAACGTGCCCTAATAGCTGGAGGCAGCCAAGTGCAGCCTCCTGGCCCGACGGTGAGCTGAAAGGTTGGGGTAGCGCTGGGGCTCTTCAGTCCCCAGCACTACCTGCAGCCCGGCTGTGGCAGCTGCTGAGGGAGATGCTTGGTGAACCTCTCTTGCCCTGTTGGGTAGGGACGTGGTTCTTGTAAGGGATGGCAATGACCCAGAAATCAGGCCTGGAGCAGCCCCCATCCCAGATGACCTACTAAATGGGATACCGGAGTCTGTTTCTGCTGAGTCTGCTGCGTATGCTGAGATTCCCCACCCCAGAAGAGGAGGATAATCCTATAGACATGGCAACAGAGTCAGACAGGAGTCTGTGGGTTTGGACTTTGGCATGGGACAGACTCTTCATCTGACTCCAGAGAAGTCACTCAGCACTGGAAGAAAAAAAACCAACCCACCCAAATTTGCCAACTTTGGTGCCTGTGAGTGTCCCGCTGTCAGACAGGGCTGGTCTATGGCTGCTGGATCGCAGCACCCCGAGAGGTGGATCTCCCAGCTCACCCAGAAGCTGGGCATCTCCCAGAGGACTCTGGACGGCCTGGGAGCCAAGTAGGGAATTGCCAGTGGTCTGCAAGGGAATCCCTGGAGCACAGGAGTCAGGTTTGGCATTGATGGCAAAGATGGGTCTGCACCTTCCTGGGGGATTCGCAGCCAGAACTTCTCAAAAGGAGAAGTGATCACACCTCGCTTTCTCAATTCACGCTGTCCAGAGGGGATAGGAGTCCCCAGTGCAGTCTGCTGTGGTAGTGGTGACAACAGGTCACAAGGTCAACATCCTTTGACAAGGACGTTCCTGGCTCACTCCCGGTGACACTGGAGCAGAAGGATGCTCTCTGCTGGAAGGCTCTCCTGGAACACGCTGGCCCCTTGGTGGAGTGCTCCCATCCCACCCTGGCCAGGGAGGGTGGTGCACCCTGATCCTTCTGAGCTGTGCTCTGGTAGGACACAGGAAGGGACGATTAATGAGTATAATAAATATGTTAATCTGCAGAAATGAAATCTTCCTAATTAAGAAATGTCTTCTGAGGCTTTTGCTTCTCCCTTCCCAGGCTGCTGTGTGTGCACAAAACATCTCCACCCGCTCTGGTGTGATTAGCAGGGGGACCAATGGTGCCAATCACCCACCATTCATCCGAGCTCAACAAAGGGGATTATTCCCAACTCCTTCTCCTTAGCAGAAAAGGGTGAGTGTGCTCCTGCACCGCTGACTCCTTTCTCCTTGTAACAGTATCAACTATGCTGGAGAAAAGCAGGATTTAAGCTAATGAAAGAATTAGAATAATCTCTGTGTAAGCCAGGGCTCCATAGCTGCTCAGATCAGTCATGCACAGCCATCCGTCAGCCACAGCACGCTTGTGCTACGGCAGCAACCAACACCAGCCTCGACCTGGGCCCCTCTTGCACATGCCACGTCACTGTCCAGGAGAGCAGCTGGATCAATGCGTCCCCTGTGCTTTGTAGGGATGTCCATGGGGCCCTTCAGTACTGATCCTGCTCATTTCTCCATCCATCAGTGCCATGGTCCACCCTTTGACGTGGACACCACGGCAGCACACGCTCCTGGCCACATGGCAGAGAGCTCACGTTAGTCTGTGCTGTCAATGTTGCCATGGAGGTTCATGAATATTTGCTCAACGCTTTCCACTCATGCTCACATACACCGAGGGACAACAGAAAGGTCCTGGATTGGAAGGCAGGTGAGATCCCCATGACTGGCTAGACTGCCCTTTTCATGCAGGTGAGGCCAGACATCCCACCTGGTGACTCCTGCAGCGGAGCCCATCACTTTTGCGTTTGAGTGCACCTTGTAGGAAAAGGGCTGGAATTCAACTTATTCCTAGTGATGGACCCCCAGTGGTTCATCCCCTGCTAGATACTGCATTGTGTGTCCAGCCCAGATGTGTCGACCTGCAGCTTCGAGCTCGTAGGTGCCTTTGCCTGATGATGCAATGAGAAATCTGGCTCTGGTCAGAAATCTCTTTGCTGGTGAGTCCCCAGGAACTGCAGTCATGCCATCATTTAACATTTTCATAGAGCATGTCAGTTGTTTTTGATTTGCAGACCCCTAATTTTTTTTCACGTAAAGGTGCAAAAACTCCTACAGCAGATGTAAGCTTCTTCTATATATTTGCCTTTCTTGCCTGGACAGAGAGGAAAATTTAATGTCAGTCCAGTGACTCTCCTCTGTTTTCAGGAGCTGAAATCCACAAATGGAACATTTTGGTCTTTTGCTAAAAAGCGTATTTTCTGGTCCTCAACTAAATTCTGCAGGTCTTCCCTGAACTCTTTGGTTTTGGTGCTTTTCTGCCCTGGAACTGGGCTCTGTATGATACTCACTGTCATACGGGGCTGGATACTGATAAACTGGAGGTTGAGGGAGGGGTGGAAGGGATATTATTGGCAAGGCAGGAAAAAGAGGCTCTGCCAGATCAAAAGAGAAGAGTCTGCTCACTGGTGCTCTTTCTTCTTGAAACCTGGACCTCCTTTCTTGCTTTGAAGCCAGAAATACCTGGGTAAGAGCATCACATGGATCGTATCAGCTTTTTAAAAAAATCTTTTTTCTATGCCTTTCCTATTTTAGTTCCTCTCTTCTGAACATATTTTCTGTTGGAAACACCCAAATTTCAAAATTAAAAAACCAGATATTCAAAATAGCAAATATTCTGTGATCAGAAATGTAACACCACTTTTGTGAAGTCTTATCCAATGACATCACTGGCTGGCTGAAACGGTAGCCATGATTCATCTCTCAAGAACAGGAACTAAGTAGAAAAGGTTGGAAGTGACAGGTGAAAGCCAAGAAGAGAAACCCCATTGAAAGAATTTTTACTCTTATGCGTTAGAAATATTGTGAATGTAGTTATAATAAAGTAAAAAAAAAAAAAAATCTACTTTCCAAAGTGGACAAGCTTAGAAGTAAGAATTAGAAGCTGGGATCAGAGCTCAGCATGGCTTGGGGGTGCCTTTTTGATTAGCTTTCATTCCCAGCAGAAATTATTGCTAAATTTTCTGGAAGGAGATATATTTTCAGATCCGTGATTACTTCATATTTGTAAAGTTGGTCTTAAGCGCCATTTCCTATCAGAAGAAATCACTTCTGACAAACAATGAAGCAGCCCATTAATTAGTTGTCTTTAATTCTCTTAAGCTCGTTGCTGTAATTAATGTCTAACTTCGTGAAGTATACTTAAATTGGAATTGTTCCATGTCTAATAGCTGAAGTGTCCCATTAGATAAAGTTAATGCAACTGTCCTGGAATGGCAAATAGGGGCCGCGAGGCCTCCCTTCAAGGGGCTTATAAATAATGTTAATAGAAAACATGCAAGCTGAAATGTGGATAGAATAATGTCAATATCATTAGAAATAGCCTTTCACAGCCTTGTGTGAACATTAATTGTTGGGCTTAATGGCTAATTGCAAAGGCAGTCGCACTTACGTACTCCGCTGCACAGCATCATGGTACCTGAGCAGAGACTGACTACCTCCCTTCTCCAGCCACCTCCTAAATGGAACACAAACCTGAATGGTGCGTAGAGAGGGCTCCCAAAGGCCAGGAGGGAGGTGCTGTGAGGACAGATCTGCTCCCTGAAGCCAGCCCAGGTCCTCTTCCAGCCAGGGAGCATCTTTCCCCTTGACGAGAGCAGTGGGGGTCTGGATCTTAAGTTTTATACCTCTTTGTGGGAAGGCAGCTGCTGGCCAACGCATTGACCCCTTTCTTTTGGCAATAGCAAGAAGACATATAACAAAGGACTGTGGTCTCCAGCCTGCAGCCAGCTGTGGCTGCTACTGGTGTCCCCATCGCTCTGGGCTAAGCTGTGTTGGCCGGACAAATGTACGGTGGGACGTGCTGGCCACTTCCAGCTAATCTTGGTCATGGCATCACCAAGGAACAGGTGAAGAACTTATCTCAGATATTCCTCAATCACTGGTCATACCACTACTGACGCTGTTTTCTGAAGCTTTGTCTGTTTCCACCAAAACCAATTTCTTCACCGTTTAGCTCATTTTTTTACATGCTTTTTAATTTTCATCCACCATTTTGCAGCAAGTCAAACTGATACATCTTGGTCTGCATATAAAAAAGCAGAGGTTTGTCTCATGGCCAGGTGACCCATGAGATGACTCATGTCATCTCCTAGTCTGCCACATCTTACAGGACAGGGGACATAATTCCTTCAAGGCATTGACCATTTGTGGATGAACTACAGTGTATATTTTAGGAAGGCATCCAACTTACTACACGCTTCAAGAGGCAGGTAAACTACAACCTCTGACTGCGGAATTTCCTGATCTGCCCTTGCTGGCAGGATTCGGTGCTTCACTGTCTGAGATCTTTCCTGCAGGTAAAATCATGGCAGATTTGTGGTCTCTCTTTCTCCTTTATATACTAAATTGTGTTCCATCAGCCTGTCCCCAGTAGGATTGTGCTGTTGTTGCACTGTTTACTCCTCCACTGCCCCAAATCATGAGACCTCCCAGGCCACATGACTTAATTTTTCTTGGACTGATACGGCATGTTTTCCTTAGATTTGGACTGGTCATTAGGCTGCAACATCTTCTTACTGTCCATTGCAAATATCTCAAGGATCTGACTCAGTCTGAGTATTCCGGAATTTGAAGCCAAAGATCTAAAATCTTCCTTCACCTAGACTTTCTCTAGCAGAACGATCAAAGCATTACAGTCAAAATAAAGACTTTTAAAGCAAGAAAAAATATCTGTATTTTTCTTCCCTTAAGCTTGTTCATTCTCAAATTACGGGCTACGGAAGCCTGGAACCTTGCTTAGGAATATGTCTTAGACATCTTCATCGTACTGTCCACTTAAACCAGTCACTGACTCTCTTGAGAAGGTCAAGAGTCCTTAGTGTCTTTTAGTCCAGCTAAAAATGTCTTTTAGTCCAGCAGCTTTTCTTTCTTGTGGTTGCAAGACTTTTCTTTTCTTGTTCAAAATAGCTTTGGGAGTTACACTGAGATGGAAGTAAAGTGATCAGTCTAAGTGCTTTTGGCACTGAGTTTGGGTGTCTGCCTCCAGCAAGGGCTAATATCTGACCTGTTCTCCATGCTCCCTCTTCCTCCAGCAGGTGCCCACTGGCCCAAATCAGGGTGGTCACTTGGGAGCTTGCCTCAACCAGAAAAACACTGACTGTTCAGAGATCCTTATGCAGAGATTTTCAAACCTTTAGTTACTTCTGTGAAGGTTTGCTGAACTCTTTCCAGTGGTTCAACATCCTTTGAAAGCCTGGGACTTAGAACTAGATTTATGAGCCAGTGACAGTCTCATTGTTGTGCCGGAGGAAATACTGTATCTCGTCTACTTAACTTTGATCCCCATTTTACTCTTTGCCACTGAACTGTGTGCTGGAAGCTCACAGGATTTTGCTTTCCACCATCCCTTTGACTTCCTTGGGCCACTGTCCTTCAACACACAGTTGCATGCATTGTACAGTCTTGGTTCTGGTCACATCATTTTCAATTTGTTTTCAGCAGTTTTAAAATATCTGTTCAATCCTGAAACCAGGCAGTCAGCTCTCATAATGAATTCAGTCATGAGTAAATCATCATTTACCATCCCAACAAATGCCATGGCATTGGCTACTGTCGTTAACGGTATTTAATACTGAATTCAATGTTATCTCAGGCTGAGAATAACTCATGGTGGAAACTATTAGAAACATCTCCAATACACGGTGAACCTCCTTGAGAGTTATTTACTAAAAAATGTCCCTGAAGCTGTAGGGGCGTCATTAACTTTGCTCAATGATAGTCTTCAGATCAGAATGTTGGACAACGCTGTCAAATGCTGTGGCACAGCCTGAAACATACGGGCGGACGTCAACTCACCGAATTTCTCTTTCTTCGGTATCTAGATACCTTCGATATCTACAGGTGAAAAGTTCACCCTGCCTTTTCTTATGGCCAATGAGCAGGAATTGGTGCTTCATGAGTGCCGTCACGTGGCAAGATTAATGGACCCTGCGGTCATCTGCGGCTCTGGTGCTGGGTCTGAGGGTGGTTGCCTGCCCCTGCACCGGACTGCTCATGGTGGCCTTGGAGGGCTGCCACAGCAGGGTCTCAGCCTGGGTCTCACGCCACAGGTCTCCTCTCGAACACCTCACAAGGCTGCAGGGCCCTCCTGTCAACCACTGCCGTTACCAAGACACTCTTTTCCTTGCGCAATTTTCCCCATTTCTTCTCCAGCACTGCAGCTGTTGACGTCTTGCCATGCAGGTGTTGAGAGATTTCTGCAAGCCAAAGAAATAATACTTTTTGTCTATCATCTGCCTTTTTATTATTTAAATTGCAATAAACATAGCAAAGGCCTCCTTATGTGTATGGCTGTGTTGGCTCCCTGGTGTATATTTGATATATTTATCAAAATACCTCCTTTAGTTTTATTAAGCATAAAAAACTGAACCGTAAAACCTCAGAAACAGACCTCAGAGCTTTTATGTTTTAAATGTAAAGACTGGCAGGTAACTCCTGGGACTTGCTTGGGCTTAGTCATTGTTTTGGGGGTTTTGTCTCTCTGAGAAAGCTTTCGGGCTCACAACATTTGACGAGTCTTGTCGGGCAGTTTCCCGGGCAGGAAGAAATGGGGCACTTGGCTGAACATGAATCAGCGGCACTCGCAGGCAGTGCTCAGGCAGCTACTTGAATAGCAAGAACCTGCTCAGCGAATATGCATGAGTTCAGCTTCTCAACACAACGGAGGAAGGCTGTTAAAGGTTATAGCCAGCAGAAACATCCCAAGATGCATATTTTACATACCTTCATTATTTTGAATGCTGTGCTCTCGTAGAAGCTGGAAGATTCGTAAAACGTATTTAAATTTTTTATATTCAATTTATTTTAAATCTCCTGTCTGGTGCCTGTAATCTGATATAGCAAGATACATAAACCAATTTGACGCAGTCAGTGTGACCTCCTTCCCATCCCGCCTGCGCCCAGTACTGTAGAGAAGGCAGAGTATGGGGTTTGTATTTGCACGTGTGAAAAGAAGATAAATAAGCAGCAGAGGGAGAGGTTTCGCCGGAGTCTCTGTTCTCAGAGCCACGCTGTTTAGTAAAAAAGATTCCTCCCTGAATTGAAATTCAGGCCAGAAGTGTATTTGTTTTTCCGCGCGTGTGTGTTGAATAATTGTTCTACATACGCATGCAGAGAAAACCCCGAGCGGGGGGTTGCTGGTGCGCAGGGAAGGGTCCCTCGTCGCAGGCGGCAGCCTGCCCTCGCGGGGGCTGCAGAGCCGGAGGGGTCTAAGGACTAGACCCAGGCTGACCGTCCAGCTGACTTTGCCCTTTGCTGGGGCCAGTTTGTTGTGATTTTGGGGTTCAGACCTCACTCCACAGTCCTGCTAGAATAACAGGAATGTTTATGCCTTTGCTCCCAGGGACGGTTAGCGTTTGCATCGTAGCTAATGCAATTCTGCAAATCAGAGTCGTTATTTCAAGTGTGTCTCTCAAAATGAGAATAATTATTTCAAGTATCTTCTGCGGGGTTTAATAATTAGTTTTAAACTAATACGTACACAATAAACTGTAACAACATAATTACTTAAAGTTTGTTGCACCTTCCTGTGAGATGAGTCCCAGGAATCCCTAATCGCTTTTGATCATTTTGGATCTGCTCTGCTGCTCCCAGCACAGCAGGCTGACTTGAAGCAACTGGGAAAAGCATAACGGGCTGACTAATAGCAAATATTGGAGATATTCACAACACAGCTGGACACAGTCCCAGACTATCTGCGCTTCTGACCCTGCTTGAGCAGGAGGATTGATGATCTCCAGAGGTCCCTTCCGTCCTCAAATATTCTGTGATCTGTGAAATGAGCTTTCACAGAAAAAAAAGTAAGGTCTTTTCCCTTATCCTGGCATGCTGATGGTGATATTAGTTAATTATTAAGCCAACAGCATCTTATGTTGGATGTTACTTAGTGAGGAGTGAAACAGGTACCACCTCCAGTATGCCAAGGCTGTCAGTACCTGTTACATTAATTAACACGTTGCCTACATAACACAACAATGATAGCTCTCCCCACTCCTCATTATAATGTATCGTTACATATATACCAGGTGGCTTGTCAGTATTTTAATTTCTTTCCTCCCTTTTTGGTTCAGGTCTTTACATATTTGTACTGCAGTTAGGCCAGGGTAGGAGCATCCCTCTTACAGCCCCTGCCAGACTCTGAGCATCTGCAAATTCTGCAAAATACCTGCTATTCTAGGCAAAAAAAAAAAAAAAAAAAAAAAAAAAAAAAGTTGAGCTGGGCAGGTCATCAGCACCATTGAAAAGACTTCTCATTGGGACAGGCAAATATATCTGGGAATGTAAGAGAGGTCCTTGCCACCTCAGCAGTGCACCCCGACCTGGCTTATCCAGCGTCCCCACCACCAGACTGTGCATACGGCTATTCTGGACAGTATCCCACACGTGTTGTGACGACATTTGCTACGCAGATCAAAGCAGAATAACATCAGAATCAATGTCCTTCTGCTGCTCTTTTCATTCCTGAAAGACAAACTGGGAAAGCCTCACTGATAAACTCGGTGTTGTCCCACAAGAGATGAAGCAGCAGGGAATCACAGCCGGGTTTTTCAAAGTAGTGCATGCTCTCTCTAGCAAGCGCTTTCCATTTGTTGGAGAAGGAATTACACATCGAGACTCATCTAAAGCAGCTGAAGGGCATACGAAATTAGCACGTGCATGGAATGGCTCCATTTTCCAAAGAAACTATTGCAGCCAGCAAAGAACTCGTCAATGCAGTGATGGAGGAAGTAGGATGCCATCACAGTCCCTGTTCGTGAATGCTAATGATGACAGAGGATGATGCCTCTCAGAAGCACCGCCACGCTTGGCCTCTGATATTCATTGGTGGACTGGAAAAGCATCAGCACATGCAGAAAAATCAATGATGTCCTAAATGATGAGCTGTGGTGGATATCACCACTTAAGGTGAACAGTTGGTGTGTGTGGACAGGATGACACCATGAGATTCTGCAGGAGTGGGCACCAGTTAGACCAAATGCACAAACAAAAGCGTGCACAATCTTTCTAAAAACCAGGCAGTCATTGTGGGAGTGCCGTCATGATTTGTAATGGTAAAGGAGGGCGGATATGGCTCCTGCTTTCCAGCTGTTCGGTTTGGAGGACTGCTTGGCTTGGGACCCCTTGCAAAAATTTGCTCTGATTTGTCCTTGTTTGGCACAATGGCTTCATCAATAGCAATGTGGGATCCTCCATGCACTGCAGGACTGTTGCCAATCCTGTACATTCACAAACGAGTAGGTGAGTCCCCCTAAACACTGGGACTGGTTGAATACACAGGAGATTTAACCATGACCTCTGTGTATTTCTTTATGGCTTTCAAGGCCGTGTTTCCTGATCCTGGTAATCAGAAGGGTGAGAGTTCACCGAACAAAAAAACACCTGGAACTGTGAAATGGCAGTGTTGTTTGTTTTTGTCTTTTTTTAAAGAAAGTATTTCTTTGTGATTGTGATGAAATGTCAAGAATTGGTAACCTCTACCTACAGAATTTCCAAACAACCTATGGAAGTACTGAGTCCATCTGCGCATTCAGTGGTAAATCAAGCGATGCAGCCTCCTCTAAAGCTGTGATGGCCGGTGATGTCTCTGGTATGGCGGTGAATTGTGTTTTCATAACCACTCTAATTCAATTCCACTAGTCAAAGAAAGACGTGACAATAACCCTTCTTCCACTTCACCGATTTCCCTTCTCCCAGTTCAGCTCTGCCGCATGGCACTGAGGATGCTCCTGTGGGAAGAACAGGCTCACCGTTGCACTGTAAATAGGAAAAGATAAAGGAATTTTCAGGCCCAAAGAAACAAAGGAAGTTGGTGGTTGACCTAGAGGTCTGGGACAGCCTACTCTGCTTGCCTGTTTCTGGAAATAGTTTTTAAGGAGGACAACTGAGAGTACAAGTGACATCCAAAAATATTTAACAGACTTTATAAGCTGAGGACTAAACCAAGCAATGCAGAGGAATTGCTCCAAACAGCACAGCAGGGCTGCAGCCAGCTTTAGGGAGTGGGTGGTAAAGGGAACAAAAGCTGTGGGTGAGAGCTTAGGATAAAAAAGGTCTGACATTTGAGAGGAAAAAACCCCCCCAGCATTTATCGAGAATTCTTTTCTCAGTTAAATGATTTAGATTTTCACTAGCTTAATTTCACTTGCTTTTCTTCACTTTTTTGTTGTTTTGAGTAATAAAAGTACTTTATTTAAGAAAGTTCTTTAATTAACCCCACCTCCTTCTTTTCAGAAGAGAATTGTTTCCAAAAGGCATTTTCCAAAAGGCATTTGTTTCAGCCTCATGGGGCGTAGGACGAGAACTTGAAGGCAAGGAAAGCCTGTTTGGGAGGTGTTCAGGAAGGCAGAAGGAGACTGCTGAGGGTGTGCATGGGAAGGGCTGCGGAGGCCAACGCCATGCCTTCCCTGAAAGAGGGAACGGGCTCTGAGATGAAGGCAAACACCCGGAGCCTCTGTCTTAGCTCCCAGCATGGGCAGGCCATGGCAGGCTCAGGGCTGGGGTCTGAGTTCAGAGTGATGCTGCCGTGCTATGGGATCCTCAGCAGATCTTCTTCTTGCTGTCTCAGGTGAATTACCTTTAAAATAGACTTCTTGTTTAGTTTGTACCCCGGAGCTCCACATGTTTGCATGGGCTCACCCAGGGGAATGGAAGCGCAGAAGGGATTGGGAAGGAGCATGTGGGGCAGCCGTGGAGAACCTCTACACAGATACCGACCTCCCTCAGCCCTGACAGCTGATACTCTCCTAATCCTCAGGGACATCAGTGATGCTCACAAAACACGGCAGGAACGTGTTACGGGTAAGCACAAACGCTCGTCGGTCTGCCAAAGGAGTGCCGGGTACCTCAGGCAGGGGCTATTCTGCGTACCTGCGCTTCGCAGATATCCAGACATTCCAAGTTGTGTCCCAAAGAGCAGTCGGCCAACCTAGTCTAGACTAG
Organism: Phaethon lepturus; assembly: GCF_000687285.1. NCBI lineage: Eukaryota > Metazoa > Chordata > Aves > Phaethontiformes > Phaethontidae > Phaethon > Phaethon lepturus. The sequence goes on along the minus strand of NW_010518300.1, from coordinate 25,723 downwards.
CTGCACGCAGCTACCAGAGGAACAGTCCGTTTCTGATAGACTCACATCAGAGATGAGAGGCAAAGTTGGACCTTTGTGTGGAAACAGGAGTAGGGCTGGGCAAAGAGCTCCACGCAAGCTGTGCAAGTACCCTAAACTGCTTTTAGAAGCAGGGTAATAATGAGGTAGACTCAACGTGCATTTTTTATGCGATGACGTTTTTCCTGTAATGCTTATATTCAAATGTATTGCACACTGGGAAAGTCAACCAGATATTAATTAACCCAATAATGTCCATGAGAAAAAGCAGCCATGCAGGTATCAAATTAATTTCAGATCTATTGAGAGAATTATAATGAACTGCATGAGGTCTACAGTCCTAGATCTGGTGTGGCAGAAGGAACATTAGTATTCTCTTTGTAAAAGACAGCAGGGGCTTGAGGCTTGAGAGGAATACACTGCCAGGCTGCCAGCACTGAGACACTGGGCTGAACTTCACAAAGACAGGCAGTCCTCACCACAATTACAACAAAGAGGTAAGTTGGTCTTGCCAACATTTTCATCCATTCTATATCATCTACTCTTCACTAGGGTTGGGTGCAATAAAAAAACCCCAAACAATTAATGTTGCTGTTTTATTTGTCAGATTTGCTCGGCACTTCAAATTGCACATGATGTCTTGGAAAACGCATAGGTTTGGACTGGAGCGGACAGAAGAGAGTGGAGATGCCCTGTCCCACAACAGGATCCATGGGGTTGGTGGACCTCAGGAGGAATAGGTCCGGCACAGGCTGTTTGCTCAAAGGTGAGCAGCTGGAAATCCATGGAGGAATTCCATCTGCTTCCCAGCTGCTCCCTCCCGACGGCCGTATCAAGTGATCTTTCGGGGAAGACCTCTCCTAGTGTCGAGGAAGCCCGTGAATTAGAGAGCAGCATGATGAGTGCTCCTGCCAATTACCTGCTATCCTTTGTAATATTTAAAATATTTCTAAAATTATAATGTCCTTGGGGAAAAAGAGAAACTGTGTTCCACTAAGTAACATCTTATTAATCAGATTCTATATGACACTGAATGAATGACTGAAATCAAGTCCATCCGTTAGAGAGGATCATGAATGTCAGATTAGCTCAGTAATTATTGAAAAGCTCAGTAATACAGCTCTTGAATGGAGACATGGAAAATGACTTTCCTTCCTTTTAATCAGAGCCTTGTGCTCCATGAGGAGTTTTTAGCAAGTGATGCCTTGAGAAAGGCTGGTTTTGCCTCCATAGGAGAAGGCGGCACATGTTTTGTATGCAAGTCTATAACCGAGGGAGCTTTGCAGGTCCCATCTAAACAACGGATTTGGAGCCCCAAACTGCTCTGGAGATGCAGGAGATGACAAACTGTAGCTTTGTGACAGACAGGGTAGCTCAGATAGGTCACCAGAGCAGGTCTTGAGGGAGAGGCTGGCAGGGGATGCTCTGAGGCAGAAGCAGAGGCAGAGAGATCTAAGCACCAGGTCTGGTGCTTTCAAAGTGCCTGGCAGGGAGGACTCAGCCGTTTGTTCTTCAGGCAGCTACTCTGATCTGTGGCTCTGGCTTCGGCTTGTCTCTAGACAAATGTCAGAACAGCCAGGTGCAGCCCGATAATAGCAATGGGCTCTGAACATCAATTTTTATCCCAGTCAGATTTGGAAAAGAGATTGGACTTTTACATCAAATTAAATTTTAAAAAAACCTTTAAAAATCATTCTGGAAGAACTTGAAAATGTTTTTGGGGTTTCATGTAAAAAGGAAGAACTGACAAGATGCCTTGCTGAATTTTGTGCATTTGTTATCTGAAAATGCAAAGGCTGACAAGTTATTGTTTTGAAAGAAATAAGTAAAACGTTTTGTTGGGAAATGTTCCAATTTTCAAAGTTGATTAAAAACTCAGCTAAAGAAATCTTCGCAGTTTGGTCTGGTTTTTCAAAAGGTTTCAGAGGCAAACAGAAGATGCAAGCTCCTCTCTGCTCAGGTGAGGTGACGCCACATCAAGGGCAGCATATTTCTTCCAGAACTGCTGGACTGATGCCCTCCACCTGCATTTTTATGGTACCTGGACTCTCACAACTTTGGGAAGAACAGCAGAGGTATACAGTGTGTTGACGCTACCAGTTGTACTTGAAGATTTTAGTTGGGCGATGCATGAAAAGGAAAAATTGCAACTCAACTGAGATTACTGCCAGCACTGGGACTCCAAGGCCAGTGAGCTGATCTGGGACCTTGGACTCATCCAGCTGCACTGACCTGCATGGAGATGCCTGGAGGCAACCAGGACCAGGCCATCGTTCTGTGACACAGAAAACCAGTCAATACTGAGCACCCTGATGCCAATATAGGGAAATCGCGCCAGCAGGCGACAAGGCTACAAGTGAAATGATCTCCAGGCTAGACCAGAAAGAAAGACTCCAGGAAAGAAGTTGAAATGCAGATGCCAGGGTCGTCCCAATGGATCCTAGCTCAGACAAATGGGTTTTAATTGAAAGAAAAGCATAACGTTTCAGCCTTGGGCACAGACCATGTCAGGTGTACTCCCAGACAAGATCTTGATGAAAAGTAAAGGCTATGCCAAGGTAAAGTCCCTATTCCCAGGAGGTCAGAGAGCGTAGGACACTGACCAACCTGCAGTGTCTTCCCCAGAACAAGCTTTCCTGTTGGATTCAGGGACAGATCCAAGCCAGGATTCACTTTTCCTTGAAAGCAGTCAGCTCCCTACAGCATCTATTCATCTGGCCATAGGTGCCTAATTGCTGTTGCAGTCTGGGCCAGTCACAGCTGGCTCCCCTTCTGTCCCTGTGGAGAGGCAGGTGCCTCAAAACTGTCCCCTTTAGCGAAGAGGTGAGTCTTCCTGGGCGCCTACGATGAGTACTGGGTATCCAGATTGTAAAGCTAAGGCAGGAGAAAGCTACGCCCTCAACGCAAAGCTGTGTGGTGCCGGCTGGGTTTGCATGGAGAGATCTGCAAGAGATGGACCGCCACCATGGCTGGCTCTGCAGTCACTGCTAAAAGGCAATTACAGAGCAAACAGCAGCAGCAACAAAACATCAGCCCTTTCTCTTCATGCAGGAGAAGGGGAAAGATCAGAAAAGTGAGTGTGAACAGGCCTTTACTCTTTTAATTAATTCCCAGCAAACTGTATTGAAATTGTGCCTCAGAGTGTTTATCATTAAGACAATTATTTTAGCCTGACCTACTTTTCTCTGTCTCTTTAATAATATGGGCCACATCATTAGATTTGTACATGGGCAACAGAGAAAGCAAGCTAATTGGTAGCAGCCTCTTTAAGAAATAAAGCAGCCTAATCGTTTGCCTCCTCACGTTCTTCCATTACAGCTGAGGAACTGCAGAAGATGTTCGCTGATTAGTCTGTTGAATTATGAATTAGGCTTCTGGTCCCAGTGCAGCTGTTTTCTCCATGTCATTCCTAGCACTTTATTTCCCCATCTGCTTATAAAACCAGGAGCTTGATCCTGCAATAAACACTTCAAATGCTTTTTTTAGAGGCTAATTAATTGTGTTGCATTTCTTGAACACATATAGCTACCCTGGCTTGTCTCAAATTAACAATGCTAATTTCTCTACTGCTCTGTGCCCAAACAATCCCTCCTACAGATGAGTTGGAAAATAAAGAGGACTACATCAAACGATTTTTATGTTTCAGGTTCTTACCATTTTGATCATTTCTGTGCACGATACAGAAAGGGTATCATCAGAGCAGCTGCATTTGCAAACCAGGTTTACCACTCCCAAAACTACTTGGATTGATCTGTCCTTGCAGGAGCCAAAATGGTGAAGTGGCATTTGCAACTGGCTCACCCCTAACGTTCAGTCCTAACTGAACATTAACCAAGTTGCTGCCTTGGTCGCTGGTCCGTGTGAGCTAGAAAGGGTGCTGCCTGGCACCCGCGAGATGGACGTACGGCTTCAGAGGACACGGTGCTAATGGGGTACGCTGAGGCCTGACTGAGTGATGACTGAGGGTGCATAAAAGTAGCAGCTAAATAAAAGAGTAGTTTAAATTAATGACCCCTTTAAAGTATACAAGCCACTACGCTTTGCAGTAATTAGATGACAAATTGTATTTTATTGTCCATACCAAGCTCACCGTGAATCAGCTCCGTGTGCATGCTTGGGTTGATATACAAGGACATTGGATGTGGCACCCTGAGCAAGCCAGACCACCTTGTGCAGCTGTGATTTGGATGCCAACGGTACCTTGCATGTGCAAGCATATGTGTTGGCTTTCCTAGCTCGCTCGGAGCTTGCAGGGACCCTGGGGGACTCACGCAAGCCAACTGCTGGACATGGGTTTGCCTGTGAAGGACGAAACTGGAGGGTGAGGGAAGGTAAGCGCAAAGAGCCTAGATCAGCTCCTCTCTGAGGGGCCAGACTCCCTTTTTTGCTTCTAGCTGGGGGGCAAATCCACTCCCACGAGCTCTTCTACAAGCACATCTTCCTCGGTTTTAATGCCTTGGCTTTTGCATCTATAAGGAAAATCCCAAACATTTTGGTTGGAGGTTGAGCTGATATTATGGGTCCATCTTTCTCTCAGACAGCAAGTTTGCAGCTTTTGAGTTAGGGGGAGGAACAGGAGAATTGTGCTTGGGGGATGGTGTGAAAGAGGCAGGCAGGGCAGGAAGCATCAGCCCCAGCTTTACGCATCCCAGTGGAGATGTCTTTTTATGCACGAGTAGCCTATGGTCTCCTCACAGTCACCAGAGAGAGAGAGGTCCTGAGGGGCACTGGTCTAAGCCATGCTAGACGTTTCCTTTAGGATGGACTGAATAATATCCTAAGTGTGTCAGTTCTCAGGTGGCAATGAGGAACTTGGAATGAGCAGCTCACAACAGAGATATAAAATAACAGGTGAAATGAACTCTGTTCCTTCTACTTGACCCACTACTTCACATAAGGTTGCTTTATTTTTCCTTTGCTTGTCCACTTTTTCTTTCTTTCTCTCTCTCTCTCCTGCCCTTTTGAAGAGGACCACTCAAAAATGAAAAGCCTAAATCCATTGTTTTCACCATTAGGACAGCCAAGGATTGGAAGAGGTTGTCCATAGAGGATGGGGAGTCTCCACACCTGCAGGTTTTTAAGACAAAACTGGACAAAGTTTCAGGTATTCCCATCTCATCTCATAGTTGACCATGCTTTGAGCAAGAGATTGGACTAGAAACCTCCTGAGGTCCCTTCCAACCTGAATTATGTGATGATTTTTTCAGCTTCCAGAAAGTTTCCTATTTTTTTTTTCCCAGCTGAAGCCATATGCCAAATTGCACTGACATTCATGACTTACCTTACTGGCTCTGAGACCATGCATTTGGGAGAGTTTATTAATTAATGAACACTTGCCCTGGCCTAGGTAGTCCCTGGTCTGGGGGAAGCCCTGCAGCCCTGCAAACAGGGTGACATGTTTGTTGTAACCTATAAGGGTTGTTGATCTGGACATCAGCCTTCTTCAATGTCCACCTTGCTCCTGATTGAACCCGTCACCTTCTTGGTCCACCATAGTCCAGTTGTGGTGATGTTGAGTTGACATAAGCAAAGGGCGCCTGCCCAGCATGAAAAGAAGAGAGGCAGGCTGGGGTTTTCAGCTTCTGACTGGAATGATTTCGACCTGTTTTGTTGCTATGCTGCTGCAAGTTTCTTTCTTATTTTTGTTGCTGAATTCTGGTGGTTGATTTTTGCTAGCATTAAAGCATTCAGCGCTGGTCTCTCTGGAGGTCCGGAGCTTTCTTTTAATATATGTTTTTTAATGATCTACATGTAACTCAATCAAACAGTTAAGCTCAAGGATGAAGACAAAGTCCTGGCTGACATCAGTCTTAGCTCTATTTCTGCTCTTTAGCTAAGGCTACAAAGCCTCAGATTTACTGTTTCAGATTTGTAAATACTTCTTTTAAACCCAATAAATGAAACTAGCCCCTGGTGTATCTTTGGCGTTCAACACTGAACAAGCCCAATTAGCTTGTGAAGAGCTGTTCCCTGCAGAATAATTTCAGTGTTTGGGTCAGTCCATTGTGAAAATTATTTACGGCTATACCTTATCATTGGTGGTTTCTCATTCAACACAAGAAGCTCCAAAGGTGACTTGGTTTCTTGCCAAAAACTTCTTTGTTGTTTAACTCCTGTTCTTTCTTTCATCATACTGCTTCTTTCACTCCAATTTTCAGGGGAAGGCAAATAACAAATGCACTTTTTAAGGATGAAGGATACTGGTTTTGCTGCTTTTTCTCTTCGGCGGTGTGCTATCTTCTCATGCTTGCTTTGTGTTTGTTTGATATTCTGGGTGCATCTGCACACATCCAGCACAGTGCATGAATGACAATGACACTCTGCATTAGCACTGGGTGCTGGTATTAACAATAAATGATGGGATTTATACACCGTACCTCCCTCCAGCTGTACTGTGTGACTGTGGACCTTGCAAATACATTAGGCCAGCTAAAACCGACCTTCAGAGGTAATATATTTATTTCTTGTTGGGCTTTGCAGTATGGAGGGAAGCAGTGACTCCCTGTCACCTCCCGAGTCCTGATAAGAGCTGGCAGATGACGAACTGGCCTCCCACGTCGTTTCTTCTGCAGGTGAGAATTGCTTTGCTAACCACTGTGAAAAGTATCCCTTGTCTGAGAGCTCAAACTTGAGAGTGGGCAGGGAAGACCTCAATTTACTACTGGAATGGGCTGAGGTTGCTCTTGTGGCTGTAGGAATTTAAATTTCAGGCTGCAGGTAAACGTCAGCACGACTTTTCCTCCAGAGCTGTCAATGGAGCTTCTTCTGGAGCGCTGCCAGGGACCCATCTCCGCTTAAAACGTGTATAGTAGCAGAGGACCTTCCCACTGCAGATAGCAGGAGGACCGCACCGTCTGAAGCTCTTCGAGGGCTGGGATCACCACGCCTGCTGTACGTGCTATATGTGTGCTGGGGAGGCAACGTCGCGGCAGGCAGTGCAGAGGACGCGGCAGCCCCAGCGGTGTGGCTGCGTTTCTGCGGGACGGGGAACCCCGATGCACAGTGGAAGAACAGCCCCTGCGGGGGCAGCTCGCCCCGAGGCAGCGATGAGCAGCCTTCTCTCGTGGCCGAAGGCTGCATCCCTCCTTGGGGATCGTTCGAGCGAGCCACCAACGTTTCCTCCAGACAGCACGAGGTTGTGTGGCCCTCGCCGTTTTGTCAGGGGCTGGAGGATAATAAAACAACTGGGTTTCCCTACCTAGAAACTCCAGCAGTTACATCAACCTGTTAGCAAGAAACACTCATTTGAATCATGCATCTGAACAAAAAATCTGAAGAGTTTAAACAAAGCAAAAAGCAATAAACCATGCCGTCCTCTGTGTCTGCCCTTGGCTTGCTGTGGCAGCCACCTTCTCTTCCTAGTTTTCATTTTCAGTAGTGGTACTGATAATCAGATAGAGCAGCCAGCTCCAGACAGCAGGAAAAGGTCCTCTGGCTGCCCAGGTTAACCTTCCAGTATTTCATCCTCCAGACTGACATCCATGGCAGGTAAGACAATACCAATGTCCTTACCACTGAAGAAAGCCTGCTCCTGGATGTAATTTTCATGCCTAGTCTTTCCTGGCTGCTTTTCCCCAGTCTTGCTCCAGCAGAGGTCTGGTTATCCCTTGTGCTGAGCACACCAAAACCCAAATATTTCCAAAGGGAATAGAAATGCCAGGCTCCTTCCAATGTAAGCTGTCTCCCAGCTGACGTGCACAGAGGATATGGTCCACTCTCCAAGTCCCCTCCCGTCCTCTCCAATAGAAAAATAATTTTCCCCAGGGGCATCTGCCCCTCTTCCCCTAGAGGCTTTGGAGAGCTGCGAGCTGTGCTTCTCCAGATCTGAAGAAGGGGAAAACAGCTCTGCACTCGCAGTGTTGCAGGTTATAGGGCTGCACAATGACTTTGAGGTCAGAGCACCTATAAAGGTCTGGTGGGAGATCCTCCTGATGGGGCTCCTTCCTTGCAGCTCCTTGGCCCCAGGCTGTCACACTCCTTGAAGGCAGAGATGTACCCCTGACTTGTCCTCGTGAAGGTGATCCATGCCCTGTCCTGCTGAGTCAAGAGCCACTCAGCACTAGCCTGCTGGAGCCAGCTAGTTTTGGTGTTACGACGTGACCAAGGTCTACAGAGGTGAGTAGGATGTCATTAGCATCATTGAGGTGCCCCTGTGTCAACCTGGGTCCAAACTGCCTAACCTGGAAGCCAGGTCGGTGGGGGCTGAACACCGAAAGCTGAAGCAGCATGGTCAGGGCTACACAGAAGTTGAAAAAGGATCTTGAAGAATACCATGATTTCAGACACGGGCTTCTCAATCTACCTAGCTCCTATTTTAAGTGCCCTTGTCAGATCTACCTGTCAAATTTTGTTTAGTCTGGGAGTCTGTGGCCAGGAAATGGATGTGGATACAGATCTTGCGATTACTTAGCTAAAACTTGTATCTCTCAGCTGTATACCCTGCCTCAGACCAGCACAGTTGCAGGCTGAGTGTCTGCTTTTGCATGACACCTCTGCCCTTCTCCTGTTGAGCATTTGTGTTGCTGTGTGAAGGGTACTTAGCCTGGGTTGAGAATGGGGTAGCTTAGAGCCAAATGAGACCCTGTGAGATGCTCCAGGCATGGATGGGTCTGTGGAATTAGTAAGGTGAGAACGACAGGAATAGCCTGTGATATTTTGACAAGGGCAACGTTCTGATAGCTGCCAAACCACTCATCTCGTCTGTTGAGTCAGTCACAAATTGCGTTTGTGTTGCTCCCTGCAGTGCACTCTGACTAAATCTGCAATAAAACCTGAGGAAGTGATCAGTGGCAACTGAGCAGAGCAAACGTCAATCGGACCCACCAGACCATACGTCTTCCTGTCTCCTCTGGAAGGCAATGATCTCAGTTGGACAGCACTTATGAAGAGCACACAGGCTTGCTGGTGTCAGACAGAGTTGGAAATGTCCCGGCCAAAATGCTGAGAAGTGGTCAGAGTGTTTAAGAGGGGAGTAACATGTCCAAGCACTTAAGCTGTATGAACTGGAGTGCCCAAAGGCCATTGCAACCTGCTGGTATGCTGAAGCCAAGGACATTGTGTCCTACTGATGTGCAAAGACGAGTATTTATTAGCTCATTATATCACTTCCCAAATGCTAAAGGTTTGCAGGCAGATGTAACTTTCTGCAAACCTTCCGGAAAATCAAGGACAACGTACCGTGCTGGTGTTTATTAGGTGCATCACAACTACTCTAAAGACCTCAGCCTTTTCTTTACTCATACTTCCTTGCCAATCCCTGTGATTTCTGTCTCAGGATGTCACCCACCTTCCTTGGATCAGATGTCTTTCAGTGCTGAGTGTCTTCACTCGGCAGGCTTTGGCATCATTATATCACCTAGTGCGTAGCTGTCCTGGTTTCATCTGGGATAGAGTTAATTCTCCTCCTAGAAGCTGGTATAGTGCTGTGTTTTGGATTTAGCATGAGAGTAACGGAATAGCAGGAGGATGCTTTACTTGTTGCTAAGCAATGCCTATACTCAGTCAAGGACTTTTCAGCTTCCCATCCTCTGCCAGAGAAGAGGTGCACAAGAAGCTGGGATGGACACCCTCTGCCCGGGGGAGGTAGAAAGAAAGGGGGGGGGGGGGGACACAGCCAGGACAGCCGATCCAGGCTGGCCAAAGGGCTATTCCACACCAGATAACGTCACGCGCAGTGTATAAACTAGGGGGAAGTGGGATGTGGGACAGCAATGGCTGCTCAGGGTCTGGCATGGCATCAGTTGGTGGGTGATGAGCAGTTGCATCACTTGTTTTTCCTAGTGTTTTGTTTCTCTCCCTCTTTTTGTTGTTTTCCTTTTCTTTACAACATCATCATTGTTGTCATCGTTGTTCTTGTTGTTATTATTATAATAATATATTTCATTTAATTTCAATCATTAAACTGTTCTTGTCTCAACCGACAAGCTTTCTTACATTTGCCCTTCCGACCCTCTCCCCCATCCCACCGGGGCAGGGAGAGGGTGAGGGAGCAGCTGTGTGGTACTTGGGTGCAGACCGTGGTTAAACCATGACAACAGCATTCTTCAGAGCCAAGGCCAGACCCTCAGCCAGAGCCCTGGAGGCTCTCCCCATTCCCTGTCTTTCTGTGAACACGGAAAAATGATCTGATGTAAGTGCTGGTCCAGACACAGGAAAGAAGCTGGTGATGGGAGCCCTTTAAAGAGCTGTGAAAAGGGCTTACTGATTTGTTTGACTAAGAACTGAAAAAAAGATAATTTTCAGCTTTTATCTTAAGGAGTCTTGGTGCCTGTGGTTGATACATAGGCGATGGGCACACATGGTGGAGAAGAGGATGACCTACGTATGGCTGTGTCAGAAGGAGACAGGAGCGGAGCATTCACTGCTGCTGCTAACGGATGAAAGCAGGAGCATCCTCCGTTGACCCTGCACAGAGCATGTAAGTGAGGCAGCAGCCTCCCGAATGCTCCAGCAGCTGGAAACCCTGCGGCAGGGCAGTGCAAGGTCTCTGGCGTTTCCCCGCAAGCCCGTGCTCTCCACACCTCCTCCTCAGAGCACGAGCCGGCTGCTCTACGGACAGGGAAGCCACCTCCCGGGGGAGCAGAAGCAGTCTGCAAGAGGTCATCAGCTGTCTGGCCATAGCACAATGTGCTGATGCTGGCAACTAGTTTTCCAGCATGGCTTACCCGTGTCCGAGAGCGAAGCTGCGGCTGGGTCTGCGTTGACGTGTGAAGGAGGAGTGTGAAGGTGTCTCTACGTGTGTGCTCTTCAGGAAATGCCCTACCTGGCTCGGAACAAGTTTATGTTCAAATAAACCATGTCTGGACTAGAAGCCACCTGGGAGTTCTGCTTAACACCCATGAAACAAAGAGATGACCCCTGCTCCCGTAGGTAAATAAGATGAAAACCAGGGGTTTTTTTTTGTTTTGTTTTGCTAGGATTCTGTATGGAAGTCATGGGAGTTACAGTTTCTCTCCTTTTTTTTTTTTTTCCTTGACATCCCTCCCACCTCCAGAGCAGGCCACATGGGCCATTAATTGTGCAGTTTCCATTTGATGAGGGTCCAGTCCCGTGTCCACAAAAAATGGGCAGACCTGAGATATTTTGCTGAAGAGATATTTAAAGGTAAAACAGTTAGGAATCCATCAGCAGTAAGAGGTTTCCCAACCATATTCCCATCCCATACTACACACATCACCCGTCATTTATCACAATAACCCTAACAAAATAATTTGCTAGGAGTAATGGCATGAAAATGAGAGAAACGACAGTTAAGTTGACTGTCAGGGAATCTCTCCCTGGAGATCAATTTTACAGGGGAAGAAGTTCTGGGAGAGGGATGATTGAAACTTCAGTTCTTCAGATATGATCTGGGAAAATAATGGATTTTTCATGCCAGTGACCAAGTTTAAAAATCCAGTGAAGTTTATTTTGGATGGAACTGTTGTTGTTCTTGCTGAAAGCACAGGATTTGAAAAAAAAAAAAAAAAAAGAATTGGGTCAGTCTCGAGTGTTTCCATTGAGAGGCAGATAAATATCGTGCTTTATTTTTGAGCTATTTGCCTGATTTATGTAAGTCTAGCTTTTTTAATGCTGGACACTTTTACACTGAAAAGATGTAATTTAATTAAAAAAAAAATCAACTCTCCTTGCATTTCCATATCACAGCATTTTTGTTTTGAACGCGTCTAGATGGAACACTTGTGCATCTTCAGTTTCCTCCATTTCTTTATGTCCAGAACACTAACTGAATTTGGTCAACAATAAAATGTAGTCTCATTCACTCTGAATCACATTTTCAGAACAGTTTACTTATATTAATGGCAACCTTTTTTTTTGGTCGTGTTTTACTTGAGATGCCTAAAACGAGCCTTAGACGCAGCTGAGCAGGACACCGCTGCAGAGAAGCTAACAGGAAGCTCCAGACTGTCAAAGAAAGGGAAAAAAGGAAGATGGAATCAAAAAACTGAGATGGGATTTTCCTTATCTTCCTCTCATCATATGACCTGCTAAGCACATGTCATAAACTGGAGCAGTGTGAAATGAGTCAGCCGCCAGCAGCAGGCAGAAATGTTTTATAGTCCACTGGCACCAACACGGCAACCTCGGTGGGAATGATTTTTTTTTTTTTTTGGCAGTGTCTCTTTGATGACCCAATGTCAATCAAATGACGGTAAAATTTATCCCACCTACCTTTAGCTGCCCAAAAATTCAATGTCCAATCTACAGAAGTAATCACTGGTAACTAAAGATTCACACCCCTGAGAGGCGACCCGTCCCACCTGCGCTGGCTACCCATGGTAGCCCGAGATGAACGGTCTCCCGCCCAGCCTGCCTATCTTAGAGCAAACATCTCGGCTTAGCCTGCAGAACGTTGGAAGCACTCAGTCCCCTGCAGCCACAGCAACAGACATATGCTAATTACTTTTCCTGAAATATATATTTTTCATAAATTTCATTTTGAGTGTTTGCAGCTTGGGCTCTTTCCCAAATAAAGCAGCCAGCCATTGAGCCTGGTTTTATTGCTTCCACAATCCAAATTACAGCTATTATCGCCATCTACAACCTGCAATTACCCTCAGCTTGCATATTTCGTTTCTTTATCGAAACACCCTTTGCGCTGATGAAAGGTGGTAGACTGGCAGCCTTGGAAAGCAACTCTTCTCCCCGAGCAACAAAGCGGGAGAGCAGAAACGCAGCCTCTGCTCCAGCCCCCACTCTCACGTGCCGGCACCCAGGGACAGCATGGTCCTGGGAAGAGGTGGCCTCAGTGATGCACCTCAGTTGTTCCTCCGAGGATCAACCCTCCCTAATTTCTTCTGCCTTATTCTGCCCTCCTGCCGGCTGGGGAAACCTCCATCCCACGCACGTGGTCCTGCCGTTGCATCCAGCCGGGTGTTTCTTCCTCTGCCACGGGGCTCGGTTTCTCCTCCTCTAAAGACAAGTTCTCCAAACTGCCCGCCTTGGAGCTTCTGCCAGGCTAAGGCTGTCCAGCTGATTTTCCTGGGAGCCACACTCTGTGCCACGCAGTACTTGCACCCGAACGAAGCTTCACCCGGCTGAGAGCAGCCCGGCTGTCCTTTCTGTGGACGAGCACTAACTGGACGATCCGGACACAGAAGGTCCTACCGGCATCCGCCGCACGTATCCGCACCACCTACGGAGCACGTAAGCCTGAGGTCCCTCACCTTCCAGAAGCGCTGGATGTGCCGTGTGTGGATTCAGGTTTTTTTGACGTGGGAAGTGAGACCCTTCCCACGACAGCTGGTTTTCTGAGCCTGCACTGGGACTTGTGTGTGCACGTGTTTCTGGCCAGAAAACCTGAGGCAGAAACGGGGCTGCACTGAGAATAACGACATGGTATTTCTGAAGGGCTCGATCCGAAGCTCCCGTACTCGTAGAGCAACATGTGCCCCCAGTCAAGCATGGTGGGACAGAGGTCTGAAACGCCAGCACGTCTTCTCCGTTTTAGCAGCAAGGGGAATGCAGAGATGGCTGCCTCCCTTAGGATTAGTTCTGAAAAAAATCACTCCCAGTATGTTTCTCCGTAAGTGCTCTTCGTTTTTCTCAAAAGTTTTGTGCACGTTACTGCTCTGCCCTCACCTTTTTCTGTAAAGCAGTCTGCCTGGGTAAATCCATACCGTACCCGCTTTGAGCCCAGCGTCCTTCCCTGCACTTAGCGTGTATAAAATTTTCCAAGGGCCTTAATTAGTATAGTTGGGCGACAATTAAATAGAGAAATGTCAGTGGGACCGAACTGGGCGTTACGTAGGTGGGGAACGGGATTGGCCCGAGAGAGATGCTGCCATGCAGAGAAGTCAAAGCCTTGCTGAGCAAGTGTTGGTGCACACGACGGCAGAGCTCCCGTCACGCTGGCCCGCTTCTGCGGCATTTGTGCGGACGTGCTCAGGTGGTCCGTGCCCAGCAGCTCTGGCGAGAAGAGCAGCTTCGACTAACCCTTGTACCGTTTCGGTGTGAACCCCTCACCTGCTCATCCTTCTGCTGTTGCTTGGTGGTTGCGCTATGGATTAAGCTACCACACCCCTGGTTTATTTGGGATGGAGGTAGAAGGGAGGCATAGACAAGGAGATCACAAGTCACGAGGCAGGAAGGCTGCTGGGTCAAGCAACAGCCAGCGGATGCTTCTGTGACTCTGTAACATGGTGTCTCAGAGGGGAAGGAGAAGCATCTCTTTCTCACTTCGGAGAATGTTAGTATTTTCTCCAGGTGCCGTTGCCTGCTGTTAGTATGCATGTAGTGTCAGCACTGCAATCCCTGAGACCTCAGTGTAGGTGTGTTTGCTGCTTCAGACGTTTTGAGAATCTTTTTGCCCAAAGAGTTGGATAGAGACAGGAAATGTAGACGCAAAATCCAAATCTGCAACCCTACTTATGGCAAAAAATCTTAACAATTTTCTGATCCCTTTCAGCTGCCTGAAGTGTGCTGGGTTTGTGTGTTTGTTTTCTACCTTGAAGTCCTCTATTTGCTCAAAGTTCTCCTTGAATAACGTTCTCTTTCGTTTCCCTTGAAGGGTGACTCACCTGCTAACTAGAGTCAGTTCTTCAGTGTGGGGCACTTTCCCAGCTGCCAACTAGTCCTTTTTTCAGTAGAACTATCAAGGTTCGGTGGCCCAAAAGCTAGTGTAACTCCAGTTACTTCAGTCCCAGTGGGATGGGAGTGTCCTGGCCCCACATCCTGAGATACTTCAGATAATGAAGTGCCCATTGCTAGTGCAAAAGCCCCTTCCTGCCATAAGGATGTCCCCCAAACCATTCAACTACACAAGCAAACTCAGCTTCACCCACAGCCTAAATTCTGAGTTATTTTTAGGGGCTCACCTTCCACAAAACAGGAGGAAAGTCCCTATTGCGTCCCTCCCAGCTACCGAGTAGCCGCCTGAGAAGCAGTGAGAGTCTTCTGTGGGAAGGAGGAGATGTGCCTTGGGATATCCTGAAGTAGAAAAGCAAATAAATACCTAGGTTTCTTGCAGTCTGGGTGAGTGTTTCTCACTCATTTAAGGCTGGTTAGTGTTAGCACTTGCTGTCATATTTCTATTTTCACATGGCTCTCCCTGCTGTCCCCCATATCTCTTTCTTTTAAAGATGTTCGAGCAGGACTTTCTTTGCAGATAATACAACTCATCTACCCGACGATGAAACCAGAGAGATACTTGAGTCCTGTCGTCTGGTACGAGGTGGACCAGTGAAACAGCTCTGCCGGCCTTGACAGCACCATTAGTGGTATCTGCGACTACCGAGGTTGAATGAAAACTCAACAGTAATAATTTTGGGCTCTGAGCGAGTTTCTAAATGGAAATGGCAAAGCGTCCTGACAGACTGTCTTCATGAGGTTCAGTGACAACTCAGGTAAGTGAACTTCAGTGTCGGAATGAACCAGTATCTAAAATGTTTTGCTCTAATCTGCACTTCAAAGTAACTATTTGGTCAAATGCCCAGTTTGTTAAAAGTGAACAAACAAACAGTTTCAAGATGACAAACCACTTTCCTTCAATTATCAGGTTAAATTGCTCTCTCCAGTTGAAATCCACTTTCTGTTGAATTCGAAGCAGATGTGTAAGCCGCCAGGGCGATCCACCTCTCTGCTGAATTCCTCTACCTGCAGGTGGATTTTGGTACGATACCCTGATTGTCCCACTTAAGACAAAATACTTAATTCGGGGACTAGGATGAGACTGCATCTCAGGGGGATGTGGTAGTAGGGGGGACACCTGCTTTCCTTTTTTGTTCCTGTGAGTAAAAGAGAAGTAGAAAAGATTCACCATGAAACACGGAGACGTCGTCCCCTGTGTGGAAGCTGAGCGCTGAGACATGGCTCCAGGCTATGCTGATGCTGAATGTAATGGGCTGTTGAATGTAAAAAGATGCTATAACTTTGGTTTCCAAGCTGCAGGTGCATTTTCCTCAAAATGGCCCAAACTGGAATAAAACTTTTTTTTTTGTTTTTAATCACTGAAGTGGAATGGTTTCATTTTTCTTTTTGGCAAGGAAACTTGAAAATATCTGCTTTAGTTTGGATCAAATTGATTTTTGTTCACTTTTTAACTTGGTAGTTGAACTGAAAAATCAATTATTCACCCAGCCTTACTCCCAACACATGTCCAGGAGCAGAAACTGTTGTTTTTATTCAATAGCAGGTGCTCAGCAATTTGAGCAACTGAATGCTGGGGTAACAGGCTGCCCTGTTGCCTTACCTGACTCTTCCTGTCTCGCCTACTGAAGCCCAACCAGGGCTGCAGGGAGAGACCCCGAAGTGTTTCATTTCCTTGATGTCATGCCGTGGCTGTGCCGACTGAGCCAATTTAGCCCGCAGCACAAATCGGGATCTTGGTTTTGATGCTGATGGCTGCTGTTGTTGGTTTTCTAGTCTATGTTTTAACATTAACATAAGTTTCTTTGGACAAGATAACAAGATCCCTTTGAGAAGCACTCAGACCATTCCTGCCTCATAATCTCATATAATAACTGTCTCCAAAGGAAGGAATTGTCACTAAATATGAAGTGCTAATGACTGTAATGCTGTGTCATAATAAGAAACTGAACAGAAAAACAACTTTATCAATGGCACATTTCCAAATAAACAGCTCCACTGGAACGAAATCTTCTTTTCACATGTTTCAAGCATTCCTAATGCTGCTGTCTCTCTTGTGTACCATCAGTGGTGGAAATATCCAGGCATTTATTTCACAGCTGTCACATTACTAAACGTTTGGCTGTCCAGGAGGTGAATATCTGCTCTTCTTAAGGCTATGTCATGTCATTGCCAATGTTGTGGGTTTTGCCACAGTACCACTGGAGGACAGCAACAGTGGAGAACTCTGGCAAAAGCATAATACTTATCCATTTCTTCTTTTCTCTTGAGTGTATGTAACAAGTGCAGAGGGTCCAGAGGAGACCCGGCCTTGACAGCATTGGAGGTTGTCTGCTGTCCTCTGGGTGCTTTGTAACAAGCAGGTGATCCGGACCACCAAATTCCATGGGAGCTCCTGGTGGTAGATGGCTTGAGTGTCCTCCACAGTGTGTTCTTCCCCATTGGAGGTATGGCACATGAAAGACAGAAGAAGACTATGCCTCAGTCCCTTTCCTTTCACCTAACACTGATCTGGAGGAGGAAGAAATGGGTGAAAGACAGACACAGGCCAGGTCGAGTCTCTGAATCTTGGTCAAAATCTGTCTCTAGTGTTTAGTTCACAGATGAATCCTGCAGAGGCCCTGCACCCGAGGGGAAGGTTGGTGTCTTTCCTCTCTGCCCAGGAGACTAACCTGCAGGGGCATGGTCCAGTGGGTCCTGCTGACCTCGGGATGACTTTCCTACAGGGACATCACTGATGCACCACTTTCAGTTAAGCAGGGGACTGACTTAGTCCTGAGCATCGGTGGCTGGGGCAGCTCTGTCTTACGCTGGCTAGTGAAGGAGGGCTCTCACCTTCTGCCGTCCCGCCATCTTCACACTCCAAAGCAAGGAGCCTGAGCCGCCCAGCCACAGCCAGCGGCACAACCTCACGGGTGCGCTCCCACCTTCTCCGCTCCACTCCCACCGCAGCACTCGGCACACTGGTACTGCTGAGTTACGAGTGGTGGCCAGTTTGTGCTAAAACCGCCCACTCCGGGTTTGGATGTAAGCTCTCTCAACGTTTTTTCTGTGCAAGGTGTCTGCTGAGGAGCCGAGAGCAAATCCATCATGTGGCAGCGGCAGGAGGAGCTGGCGGCTGGGTCTAAGGAGAACGTGAAGCACCCCAGCTGCAGGCTGCAGTTCCTTCCTCCTCCTTTCACCTCCTTTAACCCTGCCCCTGCCTGACGCTTCCTGGGCTTTAACCAAAATGAAAAGTCTGGCTCATAAAACAGCTGGAAAGGAAAACTGACAGCAAAATAATAAAAATATCAAGAGGTGAGAGCAGGCATGTGCCAGCAAAGTAAGCACTGTTGAACACGCTACCGTCAGGGCGAGTGTCTGTGGGCTCTTGTACGGTATTAAAACTGTCCATCTTCACAATGGATGCTTGGAGTATCTGTCTCAGCGGGTCCCCCGGGGATGACGGAGGGCTCCTCTTTCCATTTTCTTCCAACAGCTGCCGGAGGTGGCTGCGTAAGCGATAAATCCTGCCTGTGTTGCTGCAGCACTGGCAGGGCAAGGAATTACCATGTGGCTCAGGTGGTTGAGCGTGGCCAGACGACACCAACCGGGATGGGGATCGGGACGCACGGGGGACAGCAGAGGGGAGCTCTCGCTTCTCATTGCGTCTTGTTGAGCTTCTAGTTGATGCCTCAAGACCCCAAACTGGATTCGAAACACTCGTCAGGAGGAGTAAGTCTGCCCTGGCCCAGGGAGGTTCAGTGCCACGGCCTCCTCCGCCTCCTGCGCGGCTGCAGCTCCTCCTGCACGTCCGCTGACGGTCGCGGGAGCCGGCGTCCAGCGAAGGGCCAACCACCTCTCACACCGAGAGCGGCTGCGAGGGCTGGGACTGTTCGGCCGGGAGAAGAGGAGGCTCAGGGGGATCTTTTCAAGGTCTAGAAATACCTGGTGGGAGGGTGCAAGGAAGTCAGAGCCAGGCTCTTTTCCGTGGTGCCCAGTAGCAGGAGCAGAGGCAATGGCCAAAAAACTGAAACACAGGAAATTCCACCTACACACAAAAAAAAAGTTTTTTGTTTTGAGGGTGGTCAAGCACCGGAATGGGTTGTCCAGAGGTGCTGTGAAGTCTCCATCCTTGGAGATATTCAAAACCCTGCTGGACACGGTCCTGCACAGTCTGCTCTAGGTGGTTGGACCAGGTGATCTCCAGAGATGCCTTCAACTTCAGCAACTCTGTGCTTCCACGAAGAAGAGGAACAAGCAAGTGGAAATGAGGAAATAACCTTGTATGTTAAGTGACATTTAGAAAAACACCTTTTACCTTCATCATTCATTTATTTTTCTTTCCACTAGATGTTACTGCTGCTCATAAATAATACAGATTTTGTAAACTGTAGTATATTATTTAAAATGGTACATATTAATCACCTTTAGTGCATTGCAGGGCTCCTGGGTTATTTTTATGAATTTGTAAAACACTCTTTACATGTAACTTCAATTCTCAGGCCAGCCTTAACAGAATCAATACTTCACAGATTTCTGCAGCCTATTCATATTTAGTTATTCAAGGAAATTTTTTTTTTTCTCATTGATATCTGGACAACACGTGTCCCTGGTGTTGCAAGAATTGGAAAGAACTATGTGAAGCTTGAATTTCAGACATTTCCACATACAGGGCTCCTGGACCGTTGACACACACACATACTGCACTGAGTCTTTCTGCACACAACAGTCCTCATACAAGCAGCAAAATCAACTTAAAGCCTCTCAAACACCTCCTGATAAAAAAGCCCTCCTCCTCATCCCCAGATGCAATGGAATGAAACTTCTTTGCTTCTTTCCTACTTCGTCAGCGTCTGTCTTTTTAATAGAAGCCGTATTTGTGGCCAAATAACCCGTCACCCATTTCTTTTTTTTTTTATCTCACACGTCAATGTCTGCAATACCTCATAAACAGAACACAAGATGAGACTGTTTTAATTAGCTGTGTCATAAAAAGAAAAGCTTTTAGTGTCTTGGGAAATAAATAAATAAATAAATACGTACATATTGCTGTATCAAAATGAGCATCTCTGCATCACCAGCTTTATTACTGTTTAATAACGTAAAAAATTCAGTGCGGAAAGCGCTCCCTCAATGTGCAGAAGTAGCATCTAATAACTGGAAAATATTTAATGATCCTTTTAGCTGCACAGTAGAGAAAAAAAAAAGGCTTCTGGGGATATACCTCAATATTTCTACATGCTCACAGTTGCCAAAACGAAAGGTCTCTGTAGTGCTGGAACACCTTTCATAAAAAAGAAGAGTGATTGAAATTGTTTATTGATGATTCTGAAGATAATATTATGATACGTCTATGGCATGCCCTGTTATTTTGGGCTGCATATAAGCTGGTAATTAGGGGAGGGCACATATTCATTCTCTTTTCCTGTTAATTTGGAGTCAATCGTATCTACCAAAATGAACATTAGCATAGAATCTACAAATGATGATAAATAGTCAAAAGCTCAAAAAGTTTGATTTTTTATATTCTGAAATAAGCATTGCATCACCTTTCTTATCTTAGAAAACGATCAAGCAGATGATAACAATGTTGTAATGCAAAACAACAGATCTTGTTATTTCCCCAGCACAAAGCATCAACAGCAAAGAAAACCATGTCCAGACTTTATTAATAATTTTCCTCAGAAAAAGGAGAGCTAATGTGTTGTGGCAGTATATGTACTTCTTTTGCCCTACCAAGTTTTGCCATTTTACTGGTAAGTGAAGCCTGACAAACAAGTGTTTCATTTGTTAGCTCAATCATAAAATCTATATTAATGATTACTGAGAATGCTGTGATACACTTTTTTTTCTTCAGCAGTTACCTTGTCATTTTCTATATTTTCATTTTCCTCATGCAAAAGTTTCAAGAGTTCTTCTCTTACAAGTTCCATGATAATTATAAAAAATAATTATATACAAAAATAATTTATAATTATATTCTATAAAATTCTAATGCCATAATTTTAGCATTTGCACTTGCTCCATTTGCATACTGACATATCTGATTACCCACCTCAAGCAATTGAGAGCCTACTTCCATATAAACTCCAGTAAGACTTATGGAAATTACTGTTATATTTAGTGATCCAGGAGAGAGCTTCTCAGCTGGAAAACCAGAAAGCTTCTTTCTTTTTAGGGACATATTTTGGCTTGCTGCGGTCACTCATGTGACGTAGAAATTGCACCGTGAATGAGTCATTGCTCTTGGCCACCCTGCCTGCTCTCCAGCCCTGCGTACACCGTGCCAATGGACCAGAGACCTGCCTTGGCCATCCAGCACTTAACTATGACATTCATGGCTTAAAAAATCCTCATATTGAGAAAAGCTTGACTACATAGCGTTATCTGTAGACTGCCGAAACACACATTTCAGTTTTACCATTATATCTCAGTGGAAATGGGAATAATTTCTGGAAACTGCCCTCCAAGTAACACAGCAGCCCCTTTGATCTCAAGATGCTGCGTAGATGTGCTTTCCCGGTACTTCAGATGAAGTATGCAGAGCTTGATCCCGAAGTTTTGGGAAACAAGGTGTATCTTTCAAGGAAGATAACTGCAGTCCAGCTCCAGACCCCTCCTTGCCAACTGGGGATGGAGATTTTTGGAGCGCCAGGCTCTAACATTCAGGTCCTGTCAGAGACAGATGACCTTGTACGATGTCTCAAAGCCCTGTCCTACCCATTAGACTCACTAAATCCTTGCAATAAAATGTCAAATTGTCCACGTAGGCTGAACCTTTCCTGGTTTGTCTCCATGGATCTGTCTGGGAGACTTTTCTTGTATGCCTTTCCCCTGCTTGATTGACAAGTGCAGAAGCAAAGTCTGGGGATAATAATGTCTGACAGGCAAAGGCTCGAACACAACACTGTATCCATGATTTTTTAATGCGAGTGCACAAGGAACACCGTCTTCAGCAACATGAAAGCAGAACCTCTTTTCCCCCCCTAACTTTATGATTAGTTTCTGTTAAAAGACAAGGTTCCTCCAGGCTGATTTCCACATGGAGGGCAAGGTTTAATCAACGGTGGGACTGCTTACTCTCCAGGCTTTGACTGATTGATATGGCCTTCTTATAACTCATGTAAAAAATGAAATAAGGGTCATCTCTTGTAAGAAGGAATAAACAATCACCTCAAGGAACAAATCAAAACCATCAGGGATTGGCCTTTAAAATAAGGGACAAGAAGCCTGCATAACTCTGGCTGTCACTTGAACGGTGCATGGTGGTTCCCGTGAGAGGGGTTGGCCTGTGTGGACATGTCTTCTGCTCCCAGGCAGTTTTTGGAGTACTGGCAAGTCACACAGTTGCAGGGCTACCTTCTTCCCAGCCGCTCTATGGGCGCTGCTGGAGTGGTCTGTAGGTGACCTGGCCACCTGCAGCGTGGGTGCAAAAAGGCTGTCCTCAGGCACAGCCACATACTGGAGCACCAAAACATGTGGTGTTACCTGGACTGACCTCCAGCCCCAGAAAATTTGAAAGCAGCAGCCTTGACGGGATTATTCCAGCGAAGTAGGAGAGAGGCATGGCTGCGGCAGCCCAGAGTTGACCAGAGCTGACACTCACCTAACGAGTGTGGGTAGTAACATGTACAAAGGAGACTGAATATGGGGTGGCAGCACAGGTTGCAGCACCTTGCGGGGCAAGCTGGGTACTTGTCTGGGCAGCCAGCTTGTCATGAAGCCTGTCTTACCGGTGACGGATGCCTCAGCAAGGTGATCCTGAGTCAAAGCTGGTTCAAGGAGCCAACCCATGTTGGGAGTCACACCCTTAAATGCCAGTCCCCCTCAGGTGAATCACCCACTGTTAGTCTGGCACCCAGCTCATGACCCCAGTTTGACATACGACTGTGTCATGCACAGTGAGAAAACACCAGGCTAGGAGAGAACGTGGCTTCCTACTGTCAGGACAAAAGCTGAAACACGAAAGCCAATGATCTCCTTTGATGTGTTTTCAGATGAATTTCTTATTGTCCCATTCCCACTGAAAAATATGATTCCAAGAGTTGTTTTGTCCCACCTCTTGCCACAGCGAGCTCCTATGGCTCATAGTGTGTTGTGACTAAGCAAAACATATTTCTGCATTTTCATTTCTCATTGCAGTTCTTTCTTGCTCTGACTCCTTTGTGCTAGGAGAGGGGATGACTCTGATTACCTGTTTTGTCCTCTCCAGAGCATTCCTTGCTGTGCATGCTGGTAGACATCTACAGCAGTCTCCTCTTCTGGAGGAGAGTGAGGAGAACTGCGCTGCCTCACTCTTCCCCTGCTTGTCAACTTTCTCATGAACTTGCTTGTTTTCTCCAGACTTTTCTCCTACTGTCTTATCTGCGAATCTGGAATCAGGTGGCCTCTGGACGCTTGTGTTGGCTAGTTTGGGGACAGTGGCAATGGTTCACAGATGGCCAAGAAACCCTGGACAGCACAGAAAGGTCTGGAAGGGAAAGCAAATGTGTTTGGGTTTGCAGATGGGCTGTGAATGATGCTCAACATGTAATAAATGTAGCAGCTTATCAGAAAGGTCCAACTCATTTTCCTAACAACCTTTCTCCCTGCCTCACCGGAATAGATTCCACGCTTCCATCACAGCTCTGTTTATGCTAGGTTATGTTCCAGGCAACCAACTGGACTCCTCCCTGTCCACTCTGACCACCTGAGCTGCTGCCCGTTTCTGTTCTCAGAGAGATTAGGGGGTGAAAAGAAATATACCCTGCAGTTTGTTCCTGGTGTAAAATTGTTTTTATGCAGAATGCAATACGTTACAGGACAGAAAAGCTCATGCAAGAGCATGACTCTCTTGACATGTTACCACAGAAGGAGGAAAGGAGAGAAGAACGAGGTCTGCAGCCTTTTCTGAATGCAGCTGGGCAGTGAAGTCACTAGGGATAGCAAAGTACTGCCCCAAGGTTTCAGGAAGGGGTCACCAGACCTGGCAATATCTGTGGGGATGGCACGTTTTTGCTCCCCACCTTTCCCTCCAGTGAAAAGGACTTGCTTTCTACACTCTCGATTCAGACACTGCACACTTTAGTTTCTCCCCACTCAAGGTTGCCTGGACCATATTTTCCCACTTGCTAGGACTCATCATGCCCCAATGAATACAAGGTGATCACTCAAGAGGACCCCCAGTTGCACTGAGATAGAAGTATAGACCGAGTGAGCTATGTCCAAGGGCACAGGATTGTCACAGATCAGTGTTCAGACTGGAAAAAGGTAAACAGACAATGTTCTCTGGCCTTACCTGATGGTGGCATCACCGTGTCAGTTCACAGTTGACTTGAGTGAACATGTAAGTCATGTGTGAACATGCCAGAACATGACAACAAGCCTGAGAGATGGGATGCCATCCAGAGGGACCTGGAAAGCTCAAGGAATGGGCTCAGGTGAACCTTATGAGGTTTAATAAGGCCAAGGGCAGGGTCCTGCCCCTGGTTCAGGGCAACCCCCGGTACCAAGACAGTCTGGGTCCGGAGGAGGCCACAAAAACGATCAGAGGGCTGGATCACCTCTCCTATGAAGAAAGGCTGAGACAGCTGGTGTTGTTCAGCCTGGAGAAGAGAAGGCTCTGGGGAGATCTTATTGCAGCCTTTCAGTATTTAAAGGAGGCTTACAAGAAAGATGGAAATCGGCTTTTTAGCAGGACCTGTTGCAAGAGGACAAGGGGTGATGGTTTTAAACTAAAAGAAGGTAGATTCAGACTAGATATAAGGAAGATATTTTTACAATGAGAGTGGAGAAACCCTGGCCCAGGTTTCCCAGAGAGGTGGTGGATGCCCCATCCCTGGAAACATTGCAGGTCAGGTTGGACGGGGCTCTGAGCAACCTGATCTGGTTGAAGATGTCCCTGCTCATGTCAGGGAGGTTGGACTAGATGAGCTTTAAAGGTCCCTTCCAACCCAAACTATTTGATGATTCTATGACATGCAAGAGATGAACAGCTGTAGCAACAGTTAGCAGTGTCTGTGTCTTCTTCCATTAGTTTTTGGAGTAAACTTATACAGGGATCAATGAGGATGCTCAGATACATGGTAAGATATTCACTGGGGGATTTATTCCTCCTAAGTTTTAGTGCCTCTGTCTGATCACATCTCTGTGGGCTCCCTTTATAGTATCTGGAGAGAAAGTGGCACTTTCAAGTGTTGTTCGCTGACCTATTTTAGACTTTAGGACAAGATTAATGGTGGCTTGGGCTCTGCTGTTTATACTGATGAGAGCTCCAGCGACTGCAGAGGGACACATATGTAGCCAGATGAATCCCACCCCCCAGTAATAGCTGGATGCAGGGGACATTACACACTGACAAATAGCTAGACAGACGGCTAGATTTTCACCATTTTCTCAGAGTTATTACTTCGTATTTTCAGCAGACAGCATAGGTTACACCTGCTTCACATTGGAGTGTGTTGTTTACAGCCATAATGGATTAAATTTTAGCTCCAAATCTGTTGTATAAGAGCTACATCATGGCAACAGCCAGGAAATATTACAGAGCCATCAGCTGCATTGTGACCATGGCTGAAATTCATCCACCCTTGGAGTACAACTATTTGACACTGTACAAAGCTGTGTTGTGAGAAGCAAATTAAGAAATAATTATTCTTTAATAATGTCTTCAGTTCAAGCTTTAGAGGAATTTAGGTGAGCT
Source organism: Phaethon lepturus (assembly GCF_000687285.1). Lineage (NCBI taxonomy): Eukaryota > Metazoa > Chordata > Aves > Phaethontiformes > Phaethontidae > Phaethon > Phaethon lepturus. Next base: position 456 of record NW_010518300.1, on the reverse strand, counting down.
CAGTGTAATTACCTTCACTGGAATTTGACCAGAACTTTCTTTCAGGGCAAGAAAGCTAATTTGTACAGAAAGCAAGACATTAGCTTTATGTTTCATTCAAAATGAAATAGTTGAGATCACATCTCTCTCATTGCCAGGAGAAACAGGAGAGCATTTTGCTCCCAGCATTGAAATCAGTCCAGACTGTGAGCACTGAGGAGGGTAGTTCTGCAGATCGTGGTCACGAACATCCAGCAGACATGGCAGCTGACAGCCAAACAGCACCATCTCTGCATGGGCTCGTAGGGCCAGTGAGATGGAGGGTATGTGGGACTCTCCATGGTGCACAACAGGAGCAGGAAGGGCAGATCCACACCTGGTGGACAGAAAGGCTATAATGGAATTAAATGATGATGAGGGTCCTCCAACACTGGGAGAGGGACACAAGAAGGGTTGTGGAATCTCCATCCTTGGAGA
>NW_010518299.1:69624-93269 GCF_000687285.1 Phaethon lepturus | reverse complement strand
ATTATATATAATTATAAATACAATGATTATGCGCTCCCAAAAACTTTTGCTCCATGGCTGGACATATGAGATCTCTGGTGACAAATGGTAGTTCATTGGTCATTTTCTGTGAACTTGGTGTAAAATTATCTGAGGATAATCAGAAAATTGGCAACTCTTGCCATAGTAAACTTTCCGGAGCAGAGTTTGAGTGCATAACTTTCTTTATAACTTCTCTATACTGACAACGATTTTCCAGACTAGACTACCATGCAAACCAAAATTAATTGAATACATGCACCAAGAAAAAGAGCTGAATGTGTTTTATGTAAATGCAACCAAAAAATCCACAGTACTAGTTAACAAATCTAGTAGAGTATAACAGCATTAGAGAGCTGTCTCCTGTCAAATTAGCACTAGAAAATAATCCATTTAATGGATAGGTTTTCTTAAGGTGTGCAGGCAGACGACTGGGTCACAGCCCGAGATTTAGCTAAGTGAACAGACCATGAGAAACTACAGGACATGAATGAGAAATTGTTGAACATAACAAATAACACAGTATGAATCTGACAAACGTTACAGGTAGTGTCCTGAGAAATGGCCAGATTTCACAGATGGTTATGAGTGAATTATGTGACGTGTGGTCAAACTTCACTGACAAGTGGAAAGGAGTATTTGGGGTCTTTAGGGGAACACAGTCCTGCAAGATCCCCAGTGTCTGGGTAACTAACCGTAATAGTAATATCATGTAAAGCCTAAATGACCTAGATAACCGTATCAGAAATACCAAATTTGGGTACCTATGTGGCAAAACAGGGACCAATAGGAAAAATTAATTAGAGATGTATTGGTCTTTTTTGGGAAGGAGATAAGGGTGAGGAAACAGAGGGCTCAAGCTGAATGGGGAGGGAAAAAGTATGGGGAAACAAAGAGAAGGTGGCGATGAAAAGCTGTGTGTTAAGAAGGCTTATACAGTGTCATCAGCTTTCCTATCTAGACAGGGGGAAAACCCCAGTTAATCATTTCAGGTGAGATTCTTGTGGGAACAGACTATGTCCCAAGAGTGAACTAGTGTTTAATCTAGTAGACCTAAATTCTGCTCCCTGCAGTAGTTAAGCCCTCAACCTGCTCCCAGAGGAGGAACTTCTGATTATTCTCGGTTACTTTTCTTCCTGTCAGGCCATGTGTGGTAGTTCATCTCTTTCATGCCAAACATGAGAGAGGCACCTCCTCCCATATACTTCTCCCAGTGGAGATATAAGCATCACCTCTTCAATTCTGGTTTCAGTCAGTTCAGAAAAATATCACAACCTGCAGTCTAGTTCAGAAGGGATTAAAGACTCTTTGTTTACTTTATCTTATTGAATCTGTTCTGTACTGCACAAAATAAATCTCGTCATGCTAAGGAGAGAGTAAACGAAATGGGCTTGTGCAGGGGAGCCAGGACTCTTAGCTAGGATATAAAATAGGGTTTGGGACGTCCTTTTGGAAGAGATGCCCTTTTTACTGTGCCACTCCACAGGCATTTGTGCTGACAGTGGAGGAAGTGAGGCAGGGATGCAAATGAGAGACTGGAGTTGGAGTGAAAATTCGGGGAAAACAGACTGGTAGAGAGCTTAAAGTAGCAGGTTAGTGGGTATTTTGGGAACATCTTGTGGTTTCTACATGTTGGACTCAATATCTATATATTCTTTTATCTCAGTTTTTAAAAGTTTTTCAGAGTTCGTTCTTTCATCCAGTCAGCCAGTTGCTCTTGTCTTTATAGATAATGTTCTTTTCAGTATGGTATAGAATTTTCTTGAGTGCTTCAAGGTACAGAATAAGAACAGTAATTTAATTTGGAAGAGACCTTTGGATACCATCTAGGGAGACCTCCTGCTCCAAGCAGATCTAACTTTGAAGCTAGATATGGGATACTGCTTAAAGTACCTTCCGCAATTTGCTAAGACATTAAGAGTAGCTCCATTTAATTTATTGCTTCTAGGCATTTGGCGCTATGTGAATGCCAAGTTGCATTTTAGTATTAAATGCTGTATCCATATGTAAGAAAAAAATGAAAAAAATACTACTGTCTTGCTTGCTCTTTATCGGTTTGGGACAGCTTTTTGGCTCTGATTTGTTGTGCATCCAGAGGCCCGCCTTTCAGCTGCTGTTGTGCTGAAGGGCTTCATCGTCAACCCAGATGTGTGTTGGGAGCCGGGCACTCAGGCTAGGGCCACCCTAGATTGCCATTGCCTGCAAAACTGAACTGTCTCACCAAGGAAGGCGATTAGGAGGCTGGAGTATGTAATGTATGTGGAGAGGCTGAGGCAGCTGGTCTTATAAGTTTGGGGAAAAGAAGGTTGGAGGGGAGCAGGGCACTGCAGTCTTCCTTTACCTAAGGGAGCGGCAGAGAAGATGGAGCTAGATTTCTCCTGGGAAATATCCATCCTTGGAGATTTCTGAAATGTGGTGAGACAAGCCCTGATATATCATGGAAGTTAATTCTGTTTGGACTACATGGTGTTCTGAGGTCCCTTCCAGCGTAAATTATTCTATAATCCTTTGAATAGGATCCTGTGAACTGAGGGTATCTGGTAACTTCTTTTCTAATCTTTGCAGAAATTCATCACATATTATCTCACAAACCTACTTAAGAATTTTCTGTGGTATTGGCCAAAGAAAGTTGGAAGAAACTGTAGATAATTATTATATAAATGCTAGATAAATATTACTTACTTCTATTTTTACTTTGAACAAAAGGATTTGTCACCCTAAACGGAGAAATCATGTGTTGACATACAGTTCACATTAAAGAATCCTATGGACTATTCTGTCTGTGACTATTGCCTTCACAGAATGCGTAGATAGAAACAACCTTGTTTTCTTTAGCAAAATTTATGATATTTTTTTTACTGTTTTTTTTTTAAAAAAAACCCCAAAAGATTAGAACAACAGAATAGCTAGGTTATTTTCTTTCTCTGAAGAATCTAATTTTTTATAAGGAAGGAGTCACATGAATTGCATAAAGGAAAGACAAAAAAATTTTGGCTGTGGGCTATGGAAGTTGTCTGTTTTGCCTTCTGTTGTTATCACAATCAAGTTTCTGCAAGGCGTAATAAATTCTTAATAGTGCACTGTTCAGCTATCTGATAAGAACAAGGTTACCTGTCAGAGTGAAAGAAATACATATCTTATGCTGGCTGATGTACAGACTGCCTGCTGACTAGATTTGCTGCTGTTGTTAATTGTAAAAAATTATGTAGAAGAGGTGCTTATATAAATTTAAGAAAATGAGAACCCCATCCATTATTTTTGACTAATAGCTTCTGTAAGGATCGAGGCACAAAAGACTGCGTGATTGAATAATATCCAAGTGTGGATTGGAGCCTTTTCTATGCCTGAAGCACATGCCAGTTTCATAGAGCACGTTTTCGTATAGTGTTCAAAATCTCCTTCAAAGCCACAAAAGTAAATTACTCCCCTCCCTGATCTCTGGTTATCTTCAAAAGTCTAATCTGGAATTTCTTGACTATTATAAGAAGATTTGATGTGACTGATGCATCTCTCAAGGAAGGGTATTTTGCCCTCCAACTCACTGAAGAGTACTGTGATCCAAAGAGGACTTGATCACAAGTCATTTTTGAGACCAAGTGTTGTTTTTGTATGTAGCTCTTTCCCAAGCTCCAAGGAAATTATGCTTTCTTCAGACTTGAAAATTAAAGCAAAAATCCACGACCACATTTGAAGCAAGACAAGGGGTCATCTATGAATGTAAGCCAAATCATTTAATGCTACTTTTGTCAGGTCCAGGCCAGCAGTTTCAAGGCAGGTGATAAGACAAACCAGGTAGTCAGTCTACAGCTCAGGCACAGCAGTCAGGTCTATGGCCGGGCACAGGCATGCTGTGATACAGCTGGAGACAAGCATACCTACAGCATAGGTTCGATTAACAGGGAGCATAGATTAGATTAACAGGGACTAACAGCCCAGGATGGAGCTTAAGTGAGCCTGGGCTCATGAGCAGAAGGGATGCATGGAGCTCATGGGTGAGATTGATGGTTGAGGGTTCTTAGAGCCTCTTGGCTCTGACACTCCTTGGAACTGTCAAGAACTGTCACTAACATTACACAAACAGAAGATAAGGAGATTTTGGACCCTGAAGTTGACTATCTCTGAGCCCACTGTGAGACTTAAAACTTCTTTAGATATTTCCCATGCTCATACTACCTCTTTCAGTGGTAGTACAGCCTAGCTGGAGATGGTATAAGCAAAGGCCTCTTCATTACCTGTTTTTTTCTCCTTGTTTTTCAATGAAACCTTGTTTACACCATTCAGAACTCACTCTGCTGAAAAAAACAAATATTTTCTTCAGAAAATATTGTCTGGTACTCTTAATAATATTATGAGCTTACATGATACATTGCTACTGTATCGTCACAGTACCCCTGAGGGGAAGGAAACTCTCATACATTCAGAGAAACTGCACTATTCATTTCATTTCAAGCTACAAGTACTTGGTACAGTGGCAAATCAGAAAAATTAATTTACATCAGGCAATACAGTCTCAGTTAAGGATTCCAAGAATAGAGGAACATAAATGAGTTATTACCTTCAGGTAACTTCAATTACTAATTTAACAAGCATCCTTACAGGAACACTGAAGAGGCAAGGCTGCATACTAGGTTTACTAATTAGCATTTAATTTCCTTAATCAGGAGACCAGTGTGGTCTCACATGGCCCCCTGCCTTGATCACACCATACTTTCAAACTCTGGCAGTTCTAGTACTTCTGTTACAGTATTGTCCTGTTTCATCCACAAGGCAGATGCATGTAGTGTGCTGGATTAGATATTGAAAAGAAAAAAAGAGGATTTTTGTAGTGAATATTAATGTTCATGCTTCTGAACTTTTGTGCTTGAGTTTATAACATTTCCTTTGCATGACATTTGTATGCCTTTCTTCTGTTTGAAAAGAGCACAGAGCCCATCACAGAGTGGATGGTCACAGAGCCCGTCATAAGTAGATCTCTTGCACTAAAGATAACGGAAAGACTGGAAAATCAACAGCTGGTGTTATCTTACATTTAAATCAGCTCTCATTCCACAGATGTTTGTTGACAGCAGGGGAATGATAAAACTTGAGAACTGTAGGCACCGTTAGACTTTCCAGAGAGGAAAGATACACTAATTGCCACAGGCTGTCATCCCATCACAGTCTCTTGTCTAGTCTGTGCTCCTCTTTCTCCTATACCTTTTTCTGTCTTAGCTCCCCAAGGGAAGCAAATGAGAAATAATGTTGCATTGGGAGTCTTATGGAAGACGTTGTGTTGGGGGAGTCAGTGATCTTGAGCTGGCCCTGACAGCCGTACTGGGTCTTGTGCTTGATAAAGCCATATGCTGGCATGAGCAACTGCTGCATAACCCGGGCATACAGCAAAAGAGGGCAACATGCTGGAAGGCTCTGGGTATGTCCTGCTCCTGGACACCGTTCCTAGGTATGTTTACCTCGGCATGCTCCGGTGGGCATAAAGAAAGAGTCCAGTCCAAACAAGCTGCATAGTTTTCTTTGCTACATGAGATGGAAGGAGACATGGTACTGGGTGGGAGTGAACCTCACCATGGGTGGGATCTGCACAGTGTGCTGTGCCTGTGCATCTGGGGCCTGCTGACGCTGCAGGAGAGCAGGGCTCCCAGCACCTGAAGAGATGTGAGATTTACTCACTTTTTATATTTGTCTTCCCACTCCTACCCTGTTACTGTTGTTGTTGTTGTTACTATTATTAAAGCAGTTTTATCGCACCCTTTGCTGTTGTGCCTTTGCTGCTGGGATCCAGAGAGAGCCCTGCACCCCTCCCGGTGCTGGACAACTGTGCAACTGGACGAGGAGGAGGGGAGTCAGCAGTTCCTTTATGAAATATATAAATAGTTCCTATTGTTTACATTAAGGACTTTGACAGGACATGTCATTTAAGGCTTTGAGGGGTAGAGAGCTTCCTGTGATACGTAATTGTTAAACTGTACAGTGAAGGAATGGTGAGAAACATATGTGTTGTCATACCACTCCCCCATGACACTTTCCATCTTTTTGCGTACTGAAGGGGAATAGCTCCAAGGCTTTGTGGGGAGGTTGTAGCATATATCACTCCATCGAGAAAGCATTTCAGCATTTGCATGTAAGCTGAACATTGTGTATAGCTCCTTTATAAAAAAAAATCAACATAAGAGCAAAAAATCTTTGCCACACTGCCTGCCTGTCTATTTTACTCCTATTCCTTAGAAAGCACTTGCAGGATGGATAACCTGATTTTCTACCAGTAGAATATTAAGTTCTAATATTAAGTTGAACTCCTGTGAATACAAAGCAAGTAAGGCATTTCTCTGCAATCCATTGTTCCATTACCAGGGATATCATCAGCAGAGTTCATTAAATACCTCTTTCAGTTCCAGTGAAGTCCATCTTCACCTTTTCATCTGGCCAGAACAGCGTATTTCTCAGCCTGTCAGATAAAACAAACAGAAAAAAAGCCCAGAGAGACTGAATAATCACTTAAAGGAACTTTCTTTCTCTGCACCTCTCTCTCTTTTTTTCTCTTGCTCTCCCTTTCCCCCCCCCCTTCTTAAGAAGACACTTTTGATTCAGCAGTAGTTTCTTCTCATGTTGAGAAGATGCGCTGATACAATATATTGCTATCTCCAAATCTTAATTGGTATTTCTCAGTCTTAGTATGGGCATTCAGACTCTGCTTTCAGCTTATCCAAGAAAAAAAGAAACTATCTATCTGAGGAATTTAACTTTTCTTATAGTTCCTCTTCAATAAAAAAGAGAAATAAATCAAGGAGTTTAAAACTCTCTGATAAAACTCTTCCTAGGTGAAGATGAGCTCGAGTTCCCCTGTGAGGTCATGTGTCTTGTTCTGCAAATTCCTAGCTGAACTGAGTTCAGCAGGGTTGAGGACTCTTTCACCAGGGCCAGGAGAATATAGAGTGTCCCCATGGAAATGGTGTACATTTCGCACTTGTCTTCTGAGAGTAGGCTGTGGTTAAGTGTTCTGCAGAGTAATCTTGCAATTAACAGTCCTAAAAAACAAACCTCTAGCACATTCTATCCAAACAATCATAAAACCTCTTAGAAAATAAATGTCAGGCCTTGGAAAATACACCATAATTTCTTTAGAGGAGTTGGATATGTTTTTGTTTGGACAAGCTCACACATTTTCATGATAAACTTTTTCATACATTTGAATAGTCAAATACTATCTGTATAAATGTATGTTCTGAATTATTTTATCCCCTTGAGCAAATACTATCAGAATGCAAAACGGAAGAATTAATTTTGCCAACTTCCCATTTGTTAGACCTTGGTGCAACAACAAATCTGGATGAGAGATTTACTGAGAGATTTGTGAGATCTGCAGAAAGGTACAGGGAGACAAGTATTGTTTGTATTAAAATTTTTTCCTAAGCAAAAATATCTCTAGCAAGACAACTCTTACTTGTGAAATCAGAATTAATGATACTAAGTGACTCCTATTGTCAAGAACAGTACATTTTTCCATATTTGTTTTCACCCTACATGAATGATCCAGTCTTATACCACCTAAAGGGGGATTATAGAGAACAGGGGACATGAGTCTTGTCACAAGAACAACAGAGAAAAGGGAAGAGGCAGTACTTAAGACGAAAATTCTAAATAGATATAAGGAAAAAATTCTTCATCACAAGAGCATTTAACCACTGGAATAGGTTGCTCAGGGAGGTTGTGGAATCAGCATCCCTGGAGGCATTCAATACTCATGTGGACAAGACCCTGAGCAACCTGAATTAGCTTTGAAGACAGTCTTGCTTGAAATTGTGCTTGAATTAGAAGACCTTCAAAGTTCCTTCCAGTTTAAGTGCTTCTGTTATCCAGTGATCTCAGTTATACCACCGAGTGATAAGTAAACAAAAAACAACAGGACTAATAACCAACTTTGCTGAGAAAATGCATGGGACTGCATGAGTACATGAGGAGCAAACAGCAAAATGTGTTGCATCCAGACTTGAAAAGTAGAAGAGGGGGCATGCTGTGACTGTGGTGGCTGCTGAATTCAGAAATACATGCAAGTACTTCACTACTGCAGATCAACTCGTGGAATTTCCTGCATTGGGAAGTCATGGCGTAAATTATTGAGATAAAGCAATATCTAGTTAGCTGGATAGAAAAATAACGACATTTGTTGCTCCATAACGCTAAGCAAAGTGCAATCCAATATTTACATTTTGAGACACAAACTGATTACTCGCAGCACCTTTTGCATTTATGACACTAAACATTAAGCCAAATGCTTTTAGATATAAAGCTACTTAAATATTTCAGTTTTGCAGATCTCTCTAGTAGAAGTGAACATGAAAAGTAGAATACTAAAATAAATCAGTCAGTGGTAAGATCCTGTCAAATAGTATTGCTATCTATCTCTTTCTCTTTGCTTGTTAGATGCCTGGGGGCCAGTGTCCTTTGAGAATTCCAGGAAAGCTCTCCCCACGCCCTCTGATGAAAGTGAGTTTTGCTGGTATTCAAAATTAGAAAGGAGGAGTATGCACTCCTTTTCCTTCTACACTTGAAGTATGGTCAATGCAGCAAAAAAAATTGTTAAAAGATGCAAGCAATAGTTTTGAAATAACAAAGGCGTCCCTGCCTGCAGTATTCTGCGCGCTGGTGTGGGTTGTTTTTCTGAGTGTGCCATACAGCTGTTATGTCTTGCTGCAGCACTGTCAGTCTCTTGGATTAGCAAAGCCATCAGGTTTCACATTCTTCTTCTAAGGGGGTGTTTTGTTTGCTTTTAGGTTTAGAGGATTATAGTAAAAGGTGAGCTAATATGACTGTAATTTTATAATAGACATCAATGATTCATGGCATCGGAGTGTAACATGCAGTCTGGAACGGATCACAGTGTTGATCAAAGGTAGTAAAAGCATAAGCACTGACAACAACTTTTCAACTTTTCAACTTATTTCAAATATGGAAATGTATGCTGAGGAAGACTTCAATCAGTTTCCTTTTATGTTCATATCATATTTGTCTATCTCCTCATTTCTTATCTGTAATAATTTTCATTATCAGTAAGATTGGATCACATTTGAAACAAAGCTATTACAAATGGCTTTGATACTCTGAAAGTCTTTTGACAAAGAATTTCAAACATTACAAAAACTAATTATGGCAACTAAGAAATGCATTCCTGATTTTGTTAGAGGCATTTCTACAGATAGATCTTAAGAGCCAATAAAACTAGTGAAAAGTTTGGTCTAGATTCTATTTTGTGTATTTTGAAGAATTAATGTATTTGTGACATTCTATTCTATTCAAGAATAATATGCACAGTTTTAGAGATGAGAAAACCATGCACCCCTCCAGTTATTTTCCAAAACAGCGTTCTTGCCTATGAGAAATTAAGTCCACATCTGATCTGAAGATAACTGAAGAGAACAGAAGTAACATGCTCACATGGCCTTTGGATATTACCTAATGAATAGAGATGCAGAGAAAAGCTTTTTCTAATAAAAAACACAGAGGCATGAAGACCCTTATTTATGCAGAATTTGTATAGCTGTCACTCTCTGTTTTGTAATTAGCACAAGTTATACAGAAGGTCTCAAAACCAGACAGAAATGAGAATAATGAGATGATATCCAAATATCCAAACACATTCTTCCCTTCTCCTGTCAAACCCAGGTACTGCCAGCTTCTGCATGAAAGAGGACGGGAGAGTAAGTTGATAACCTTAGCAATGAGCGGGTAACGTGTCTGTATTTCCATAAAGTATTTCACTGAGCTCAGTACTGTGTTAGCAACTTGTTTCTCCCTCTTTCTTTCCTTTTCTCATGTAATTTTTGATTAAGAACTCTCTACTTTGAAGTTACAGCATGGAAGAAATTTGGTTGTACTTTCTCTGATCTTGCAGCTCTCAGTCAGTGTGAGCACTGATCCAGGTCTGGCTACCTAGCCGCAGGGGAAATAGATCAGCCTAGAGCAGAAGAGTCACGCTTCCATAGCCCAGGACTCTCCACCGCAGTGTGCTCTGGGGCCACCTTTCATGGCAGGCATTACCTGATGCAGTAGATGCAGAAGATCCAGCACCACTTTCTGGAGCCACAAGAACCTGCCTTCTGAAAATGAGACCCCAGGCTCATCCTCCCCACTTTTTTGCACCAGGTCTCACCCGTCCAAGCCAGGAATCCAACCAGCCAGTGCCATGTGCTGAGTCAGAAATGCAGACACCAGACAGGATTACGTCAGGCACCACTAGCTGGGACTCCTCACACATCAACGCGTTATAGCCGGGTGAGCGCTGCAGCACCACATTGGGGAAAAGTGGATCCTCATAACATTTCAAGAGATGCCTTTCTCTACATTCCAGGCCATACATTACCTGATAACTTACCTGATACTGGCCATGTCTGGTCTTAGTCTTAGTCTGACAGGGACTCAGGTCTTCTCTATGCACAGCAGAAACAAAAGCTAAGCAGGTTGGTACTAAGAAGCCTTAGGCACCCTCTCCATGTCCAACAGCGGAAATTTAAAAAAGATCATAAACTAGCAGAAGCTGAAGTAATGTGACTGCGCCTTGGTAGTTCAGCAAGGATGTTGAGGGATTAAAGTTCACTTCTGTACTGCAAGTGCTGATGATACAGAAAGTCTCAAAATGAGTTTTTCTGGGGTTATAGCATTTTGTCAGAAGTCAGTGGGCACAATATTCTCTCTTTTCTCCTCCAACTTGTTTAGAAGTGTCACATTTGAGAGTGATGTCTGAAAACGCTCTTGTGGTGCCAGGAGACATTTTTCTTTCCAATTCTGTGATAACATTTCTGGAAATAAATTCTGCCAAAGGCAGTAATTAAAGAGACCTTCCAACTGTGCCTTAGGCTGCCCTTGTATGTTTGTTTTCTGCACAGGCAACAAAACTGGTCATGACAGTAAGATATTCTGCTGGCATATCTTGGAGGCATATGTTCACCAAAAAGCCTTGCTCAGTTTCTAGATTCCCAGCTCAAATAATTAGCAGTATTTGCTCTTAAGTTAGAAAGAGCTGAAATTTATAATTCCACTTCAGAAGTTTGTGTATGTTACACAAGGGCATGCCATACATCCAAGCTTACTGCAACACTTTAGCAGGGAACTCCTTTTTTCCCCCCATCTCTGGCAGATCAGAGTGGCTGTCTTCACTGGCTAAGATGACATTTTAAAGAAGTTTCTAAACTTCAAGAGTGGGAGCAAGTGCTGTGCCTTTTCTGCACTCTCTCAGGAAACAGACATCTTCTGCTTCCCGCTGAGCTCCCCTTGAAAGTCTCCCAAACTATAATCATCCTTGTCCTTCCCACCTTATGTCTTCTCATTGGTACGCCCTCTTTTCTAACAGCTTCCCTTGATTCTCTTCATGCTGCCTGGTAGTGATTCTAAACCCAACCAGAGCACAACAGAGTAGCCGACACTTGTTAAGACTTCCTTACTTCAACCTCAAATGCTATGCCCGGTATGAGAGACAAACAAACAAAATTAAAAACCAAAACAAACTCCAACAACAAAAAAATCCCATATGTTTTTAATATCGGGTGCAAAGTTTGGGCTAGAATATCATTAACCTCATTTTAAAGAGGAAATTTGCAAAATAAATTTTTCCATAATTCCTGATTTTCCTTCTGTACCTTGCCAACGTGACAGAGAGTCCCATAGAGTCCAGCTCTTCAGGTGCATCCTTTCAGTTCTGTTCTGAACTTTTTAAGAAATCTGAAATTTTAGCAGTAGAATAAGTGCTATTTGGGCTGCATTTCACATAATGATCACCAGCAGGAGTAATTCAGAACACTTTTCTTTTATACCTTTGAGAAGGGTGCTTGCAACAGCCAATATCTTGTTTAACTGAACAGCTCAAAATCAGATTGGGTAGGTTTAGTCTAAAGTTTGAAAAGTATCATGTACAGCTGAGAAAAAAATTCTGGCTGAAGTAATCTCTTCAACAGACTCTAACTGAAGCAAAGCAGGAAAACAAGCTCAAAGATGAGAGTTTTTAAATAATCAGAAACACAAGGTTATCTGCATAATGCTTGACTGATTTCTTAAAAATGTAACTGAACAGGATATATAAAACATGATGCGTGCTGCAAGGTCAGCACTGATAGCAACTGTTTTCTTTAATGTATTTAAAGTTATTTAGGTCAATTAGCATGACTTGGAACAGACTTACAGAAATAAATAGTAGTATATTTTCACCTCTATAACGTGGGGAAAAATTACTAATGAGGTGTCTGTGAAATACAGTGGCCTTAATATGGGGAATTTATGTAATGAATATTAAATAGAAAATCAGTTTTAAAAAAAGTTCTGTAGCTTTACTCTTCCTTCAGGAAGGGTAGATTTTGTTAAAAAAAATAGTAGAAAAATGCGATGGTAGAACCATAGGAAAATTCAGTCTGGAAGATAACTCAGGAAGTCATCTAGCTGAACCTCCAGCTCAAAGAAGGGTCAGCTATACAAGGTCAGATTAGGTTACTTGGGGCTTTATTCAGTCTGGCCTTGAATATCTCCAAAGATGGAGATTGCACAAGCTCTCTGGGCAACCTGTTCCACCTTGTGACTGTCTTCATGATGAAAAAAGTACTCCTTATAGCCAGCCTGAATCTTTCATTGTAATTTATGCCTGTTGTCTTAGGTCCTCCCACCGTACACCATCATGAAGAGCCGGGCTCCATCTTCTTGGTGACCTCCTCATCAGAATCTGTGTCAGATATCAATAAAAGATTTGTCTCAGTCCGTGACACTTCCTTATTGGTGAATATCAGATCCAACTGTGCATCACTCATTTGCCCTAACGAGTGCTTTATTAATAAAGTTATCTTCGACACAAACCAAAAATTTCCTTAACGGCTTGTATCCCACTATGTTGCTATTCCAACTAAGATCTGCAATTTATAGAATTAGTGAAGTTGTTTAAGCTGCTTTCCAGCCAGTTGGCTCCCAGCATGTACTGGTTATTCCTCCCTGTGTGCAGGGCTTTCGTTTCCCTTTGTTAACTGTATGAGGTTCCTCTTTGCAGATATCTCCAGCATCTCAAGGTCCTTTTAAATGGCAGCACAGCCACCTGGTGTATCAGACACCCCTCTCAGGTTTGTATCATCTGCAAGCTTGCTGAAGGTATACTCTCTCCCATTATCCAGGTCATTAATGAAGATGCTAAACAGGACTGGACCCATTATCAATGCCTGGGGCACACTACCAGTGATTGGCCTCCAGTTGAACTTCATGGCCCTGGTCATAACCCTTCTGAGTTTGGCAGTTCAGCCAGTTTTCTGTCCACTGTGCTGTATATTTATCTAGCCTGTACATCATCAGCTCATTTATGAGGATGTATGGGAGACAGTGCTGAAAGCCTTACTAGAGTCAAGGTAAACAACACCCACTGCTCTCCCCATACACACCGAGCTAGTCATCTCAAGGCTGATCAAGCATGATTTTCCCCCTGTAAATCCAAGACCATGCTGACTGCTCCCAATCACCTTCTTGTTCTTCATGTGTCTGGAAACCATTTCCAGGATTAGTGGCTACATCACTTTCCCAAGGATCAAGGTGAGACTGACAGGTCTATAGTTCCCTGGGCCCTCCTTCTTGCCCTTCTGGAAAAGGTGTGATGTTCATTCTCTTCCAGTCCTCAGGAACCTCCCCTGATCATCATGGCCTTTCCAAGATAACTGAGAGTGGCCTCACAAGTATGATGTTACCATAACATCAGCTGTTAAGAGATACATCATCATAGGGGAGAACTGTCCTGATGTTACATAGGCTGGAGCTTTTCTGTATTGTATGAAACTATTTTAGACCCAAGTCATGTGTTTTAAAAAACTCCAAATATTTTCCCTAGCACTTGCTGTTTGATTATGACCTTCTTAGACAACATTTTCCACGTATTTTTTTAATGTGTTGGAAGACCTGGAAATCTATTGGTTTCCAAAATGAAAGCTAAAATAATCTCAGAACTGTATACAATCAAGAGAAAGGAGTTTCAAACTCTGTGTCATACATCATGATATGTTTGATGAAAGCCTGAGTTCTGACATTGCTACTGCTGCACAAGTGAAATATGAGAGTTCTCATTCCCCAAAAGTAGAAATTAATCTTTAGCACTTTTCTCATGATTAAAACATTTGTTATTCAGACATAATATTTAATAAGTTCACAGAAAAAATTGCCTTCTAAATACTTTGTGATATGATACTTAGACACTGCCTTTTATTCAGATTTTTGGAATAGTTTAAAAAGTAATCACATTTTATTGTGCTAACTGCTTGCTTTGAGCTCATCTAAATGGTAATAAGGGAGAAAATGAATGAATTATTTCATTAATTTTTCATGTTTTCCATAAGTATTGAACCATTTCCCTTAAAACTTCTCCTTCTATTGATTTGTACACTAATTTCTGTGGATTATCACTACCCATATATTGAAATAATTACCTTTGCAAAGTAGCTTTTCCTTAGAGGAAAGTCTTAAATCTTTCTGGACTTTTCATATCAGTGAAGAGCAAAGCTGATTTTTAGCCCTCTCTGCAAGATCAGCTTTCTGTAAAATCTGCTTTTTCAGATTTCTAAGGTAAAACATTCACCCTGCCTAATTTTACACCACGTACCCTGCTAGTTCCCAGAGGAATGCTTCTGGCTTGTAACATCTCCAAAACCCGGCCCACTTAACCGCCAAATCACCACTTCACTGAATCCTTTGCTCACTGAGTCAGAACCCTGGAAATCCGTGGCAGTGCCCCTTCCTTTTTGAAAGCTCTTACCCAGAAGCAGTCCGAGATGTTACCTCAGAGATGCGACGGGGCCTTTTCTCACATGAGGTAATAACTGGTATGCCAGTTTAAAAGATCACCAGTGTTAACTGTGAAGTCGTTACCAATACCAAGCTCATCCCACAGACGTCTCTAGCGCAACACCCTTCAACAGCTGCCTCCCAAATTGGCACAACTCCCCTGACTACACAGCGTGGCCGCGCATTTTCAAAATGAAATCACTGCAAACAGCAGAGCATTATATACCTGGGTAGGCCTCTGGAAGAGGCTTTGCTTTGGCAGAAGGAAAATGGGTAATATTTCTTTTTGCAAAATCCCTTGTTGCCAGCTTGCTGAAGAGACAATTTCAGAACAAGGTGACAGGCTTGCTTCAAAGCTGACCTTTCTGAGGGGGAGATGTCACGGCTCAAAGGAAGCACAGATGCTTTGGAGTCTCAGCACGTGTTTACAGGAGCTCCTGGGGCTCCCACAGGGAAGCGAGAGATAGAAAAATAGCGAACTGTAGTATATGCACATCTGTGTCACCTGGAGATAGTAAGAATATCACCAAACTGTAAGGAGAGATCTCCATAGCCAGTGAAAGGGAGAGAACGTGTCTGTTCTCTCTGAAAGCCTCTTGTACGGATACCGAAGTGACGAGCACTACTGTGCACAAGGCAATGCAACGCAGAGCAGGAGGATATAAAAACAGGTTCCTGCAGTCCAGCAAAGCCACTACACATCAGCTGGGAGGCAGTAACTGGCCATTCATGTACCCAGATTTCTCTTATTCCACATCTGGTTCATAACCATAGGCACTCAAAGTGGTTTAAGCCAATGTGTTGAGCACCAAAACCTTTAGGTAAAAACCTAAAAATGGATTTACAGTCTGCTGTGAAGTCTTGGATGACAGGTGATGAATTGCTGAGCAAGCGAACTTGATCACTTTTGGGTAGGTGATGTGCCCTTGGTGAAGTGTTAGGTAAAATCAGTTTAAAGTGAATAATTGTCTTTAAATCTTCAAGAGGAAATGGCCTCAAGTTGTGCCAGGGGAGGTTTAGATTGGATATTAGGAAAAATTTCTTCACCAAGCGGGTGGTCAAGCATTGGAACAGGCTGCCCAGGGAGGTGGTGGAGTCACCATCACTGGAAGTGTTCAAAAAACGTGTGGATGTGGTGCTTCGGGACCTAGTTTAGGGGACATGGAGGTGTTGGGTTAATGTTTGGACTTGATGATCTTGAAGGTCCTTTCCAACCTTAATGATTCTGTGATTCTGTGAAACCAAAATATTCTCACAGTCTTTCCAAAACATTTCTGTCCTTTGCGGAAGAACATCTTTGCAGACTCTTTGTAATTGCACTGAAACCTAAGGGATTTATTAATATAGAAATTGAGCTAGGTAGAAGTAGCTTAGCATATATTTTGGATTATTTGCTACTCTAAACAATTTAGAACCTGATAGATTAAATTAACAATGAGGAATGACAGTTAGAAGCAACTATCTTAAATCATTATGGAATTCAGTTACTAAAATGATGTACCAGTCTTATCAAAATGTGTATAATAACGGGAGCACCCTCTGAGACTGTTGTATGTAAATCTAAGGCTATGATTTGTTCACCATTTAACTCCTTCAAAACATCTGATTTGACCTTGAGATACTTTCATATCTGAAATGTCTGTGGCTACAGTTTTGAATGATAAATGTAATTCTTTCAAAATTTGTTTAAATGAAAGCATTTGGATAAATGTGAAATGTCAAGTTAATACAACGTTTCAAATACGTTTTTTGTCATGGCTGTTAGCTGATGGAGAAATCAAAGAAACCTGGAACTATAAAAAGGACAAGTTTAAATCTATTTTAAAAATAAAATTGAAAAATCTTAAGTATGATTTCTAGTTGATAGAGAAAACAATCCTTTCAGGGAACTGACAGGTTTTCTGAATACTTCTAAAAAAGCAAGCATAAGAATATAATGTAACTGGATGAAAAACTCTGAAATATCAAAGCACTACAGGGAAATATGTCTCACAGATGCGTTGCATAAGTTGGGTGAATGTGTAGACAGAATGCATACTGTAGATTACAATGATAAGTAATTATAAATGTCCTAGTTTTCTCATGAGACAAAGACCACTTTTTAAACAACGTCTAACGTTTTGTTGTGGAAAGGTAATAGGAACTAGGTACAGTTGCAGTGTACCTGCGGTGTACGCTGCTCCTTCACTGTCTGCCGCTGAGTTGAAACTTTCAGTCTATGTTTATACCATCTTCACTGTATACACAGCCTGGTCCCTGGATCAGATGGTATAGAATTTCTCATATCCATCCTTTTTATCATGTAGAGAACCCTGGCCAGGACCACAGAATCCTTCGCACCTTTTACAGTAGAGCATCTCACAAATACACACTTCTATTTTAACTGTTTTAGAAAATGACTGATGGAGCTTATTGAACGGGAAGGCATGGCAAACTTATGACTAGTTCATGTGCTCTGTGGTTCCGCACCTTCAAACAGGCCATTTTAATTGCTTATATTTAAAATAGCATTGCTTCGTTCCACGCTGGGACCTCGTAGCGCTGAGCTGCCCAGCAGGCTTATCACAGGGCTGCCAGCACAGCCCCGTAACACAGCAGAATTCTGTCTGAGAAACGCAGACTCTGAATCCTGGCCTCTCTGGACTACAGGGTGCTCTCCTCTGATCCTAAGCCACCACAATTAATAAGCACAACAGTACATATAAACAGGAGTGCAGTTTGCAGCCTGCCAAACCCGATGTGTTACAGCGTAGTGCCGAGCACGTGGCACGCATATAAGGGCACGGCAAAGCCTGTGAGCACAGAAGACAACCTTGGATATCTAGAAGATTGTATTAGAAAGAAGCAGCAAAATCTGGCCATGACTTGGGACCAAACTGTAGAACAAGGACCTTGGCAGAAAGCATCTTTTCTTCCACACCCATACATCCCCATGAGAAGAATTAGCTGGCTTGTTCCAAATTAGAGCAGTGTGGATGATCAGAAGATTAAGGGTCCAAACGGAAATAGGGAATGAATTATCCTGGCAAACAGATTTGAACAATTGTTCACATAATCTTAATTTTGAACCCTAGCATTCCCAACCTATGTAAGCTTGACCTCTTGAGCGTACCTTAGACTGGAGAGAGAGGGAAACACGTGCACCTGGTATGATTCGAAACCAAGGTCAGTTCTGCTCCATGGGACACAGAAGGGTAAGCATGCTCAGGACCTAGGCCAAACATCCTCAGAATGTTTTCAGCTCACTGCAAGTGGCCACTTTTTACATAGTTATTAGTTGTCATTCAGGAAGGTGGAACATTTGGCTTCTGTGCTTTCCTAGTTTGAAGAGGGTTGAACCACATCTTTGACATTCCAGGGAAGTATCCTCATTTTAAGGATCTCAAAGTACTCACTGTCCACAGGTGTGAGTACAAGAGTCATGGTACTAAAGAGAGAAAGAAAAATGATAAAACTGTAACATGACTCAAGTAGAAAGAGAATTTTGTTGTTGGAGGAAGTCATGAGCTGCACATGCTGAACTATTGCTACAAGAAATCATAGCTTTAAGTATAAGATCACCCCTAAAAGAAAACAATAAAGAAAAACAGATTAACAAGAGTAGAAAGTTTGAGAAAACCAGCGCCTTACTGATTATCCTTACTTCAAGAATAAGAGAAGCTTAGGGTGAATTAAGAGGGCTATTAACAACAGCAGGATTTTCTTTTAATCCTAACCACAGACAGGTGAGTTTTCATCATGGCTTTCTGATGTTTTATCTCTCTTGCATAGCTACATCACCCCCTATGCTATTATTTCTATCCATTTTTCTTATCATTTCTATCCACTTTTGCATAAACAATGTATGCTTAATTAGATTACTTCCACAGTGAACCAGCCATGAAAAACCTCATTGTCAGAAATATTAAACAATAGTATGACTTTTGTTTATAAGAAGAAAATAATTTTTCGTTTTTTACTTTTACTAACATAAAAGTCAGATGAAACTCATTCACCTGCTGCAAAAGTCAATTCTGATAATAATTAGGATTTTAAGTTGCTTTATTTGCATGCATATATTTCCTCATCTGGAAATACTCTGATGTACTGATTAATTTAGTATAGAAATCTAATCTGGAATAGTCATGGAAGGAATTATAAAAATAAAATGAACTTTACTAAAAGCAATGTAAAGTCAGTGCTGCATTCATGCCCTCATGTAACATTTATTACAGTTGAAACTCATCAGTTGTGCCCAGTAACATGTAAAAAATTAATCATTCAAAAACCCTTGTGCCTTGCAACATCTCAAACTCAGTCATTATTTTCAACATAGAAAATTTTAGACAAATCTTTGAGATGAAATTAATGAAAAGCAGTTCAGTGCCCAAAGTAGGAATCAAAAAGTTGGTACATTTTTCTCATATGAACTGTTTAATCTCTTAAGCTTTGAATTCACTTGAGAAATCAGATATGAGTATAGCAAATACCCTTGTCAATTCATGCATTTTGCATGAAATTAAGCCTATAGCAGTATGTGTCTGTATGGTAAACCCCCAAACTTTCAAAATAGAAATTCTCTGCAAGTTTTTCTGGTTAGAACGAGGCATGTCACCAGGGATTTAAGAAAAAAAAAGGATTATTCAATTAATCAAAGACAAATATGAAAACCTGTATTTATCTATAAGGGAGAAAGATTGCAGATAGCAAAGGGCTCTCTAAGTAGTAGAAAACCCCCCCATAAACTAAGATTTAGTTTTTTCAAGATGAGGCTAGAGAAATTTGAACTTGAAACTGAAAATTTTAGTGGTAAGTTAAATTATTAATCACTGGAGCAATTTTCCAAGTAACGTTACTCTGGAACTTGAAGTCTTTAAATCATTCTCCGCTAAAAGGAGACTCTTCACAGAAGTTACTTGGTGAAACCATATGGCCTGAGTTGTTCAAGAGATTGAAACAGATGCAATGCTGGTCTTTTCTATTTTTAAAAAAGGGGTCTATGAAATGCAATTAGTATTTCAAATACATATTTCAAGTCAGCAAACTCTGTTTTTATGGGGTTCCCTTGAAATTTCACATTATCTTCATCCATGTATAATTTTTGCCAAATTAACAATTTGATCTCATCTGACAGCTCTACCTCAGGACACACTTTCTGGAAAGTTCAAACAAAAACATTCTTGGTGTTTCTAAGGACAATAGTGAGACAAAATGTCTATTTTTGCATTAAAATAATCTGATGACCTTTCAGAGACACTGGTGATTTTTTATGCATAGATGTTGGCAAAAACCTCACATTTTAATCAGGAATGTAGTTTTTCCTGCTATAGAAATCAACTAACTGGAAGTTAAGATACAGGATTTTGAAAAAGCTCAGCCTGCAAATATTTATTAAGGAATGTTGAGATTTATTCAGTAAAGCCTCTGAAGACTTGTTTTTCACTGAGCAAGGTCAGGTACCTCAGAGCTGTCCATGCTAACTACCTGGCTATATGCTTTCCCCGCACCAAAGGTGCATACCCCATTTCTTCACAACTCCCGAAGCTGATGCATGTCTGTATGTATTATAGTCACCATGAGACTTGAGTATCTTCCTGTCCAGAACTGTCGGAGTGAAGTTAAATTTTCTCTGAAATGTGTACTACCTCAAAAGCAGAGCCAAGCTATGACAGCTGTATAGCTTATAGGTCTGGTTTGCATTTTGACAGCCCAAAGTACAAACAAAGTTTATATCGACATGCCCTGAAATGTTCTGTAAGGTGATAGAATTTTGTGGGTTGCTCTGTGCATCATGTATTTTGGAAAATATGTATATATAGAGAGATATGTATATTAGATTAGTTGCTGATTTCAACTCACATGTTTGTTCCAGTTTAGATCAAAGTTACTTAGGTAATACCTTAATGCTGATCACACAAACTTGATTTCTACCTGGCTTTCAGTTTTTTCATTAACACAGTTTTATAAAGTAACCCCTATTTGCTGATTCCGTCTCTTGGTTAACCTTCCTTTATAGATGTTCAAACTAAATTTTGAACTTTGATTATACGGGAAAGTTTCACAGCTGAAAGCTTATGGAAATAAACCCCTGCCTATTCCCTGTTGATTTTAGAATGACAATAAAAGTATTAAAAGGAGTGTCAGTTTCTGTGAATTTAGTAAACCTTCCTATCCATAGACTGCCAAACAGGCTATGTACCACACCATAAGTAGACATGCATCTTGAGTGGGGTGTGAGTGGGGAAAACGTTGTCTGAGGAAAGGAAGCGAGGTGGGGGCATATTTAATAGATGTCTTGACCACTCTTTCAACAAGACAAAGCACTGTGCAATTTTAAAAATTGCTTGTTAAAACGTGGAGATGTCAGGAGGAAGAAGATTATATTTGTAGCAAGCTCCAAGCTCCTTTTCACTTCTACACAGAGAAGGCAACCTGGACACAGCTGGGTGCAAAGCCAAGCCTTGCTTCCTTTGAGGGCTGGTTTTGCCTGGCAGTCGTGCCATTGCACACCCCACTACGGCTAATCAGTAACCTGCAGCAGTTAGCCACTGCGTGGAAGTAACTTGCCATGAGCAATCAACATAAAAGCTTGACAGTTTGTGTGTCATCGTTCCCCTTGTCTGCTGATGGTGTACAGCAAGGGGAAATGTGGAGAGGAGACAGTATTCTGGAGAACTATCATTAGTGCTGGTTAGTGTACCCATGTGGTGCCAGTCTCCTATCCAAAAAAGGCTTTCCAGGGTCCTATAAGTAACTCTCCACCCATGTGTCATACTCCTTTGCATTCCAGACAAGTGCAACTAAAGCATGCACTTAAAAAGTTAGGCTCTTCCCTTTGCCAGGGTCTTTCAGATGCCTTCAGGTTGCAGTGTGCAGCTGGTGACTCTTTGACACTAGAGAAGGATGCCTGCATCAGATCTGTATGACTGTTTTGGCTGTCGCTGAGTAGTGCCTGCACAATGTCAAGGTTTTCTCCTCCACCTTCCCACCCAAGTGAGTAGTCTGGTCAAGAAGTTCAGAGGGGACAGAGCTGGGACAGCTGACCCAAACTGACTAAAGGGATATGCCATACCATATGATGTCATGCTCAGCAAGAAAAGATCAGAGAAAAGACGGGGAAGGGATGGTGTTCATGCTTATGGCATTTGTCTTCCCAAGCAACTGTTACTTGTGCTGAGGCCCTGCTTTCCAGGAAGTGGCTGGACATCTGTCTGTCGATGGGAAGTAATTAATGAATTCCTTTTTTTGCTTTGCTTGCATATGCATCTTTTCCTTCAGCTATTAAACTGTATTATCTTGATCCATAGGTCTTCTCTCCATCTTTCTATTTTCTTTCTACCTCATGGAAAAGGGGAGTGAGTGAGAGGCTGGGTGGGTGTTTGGCTGCTGGCCAGGGTCAACCCACCACAGTAGCCAGAGAACCAATGCAGCTCAGCACTCTGGAAGCATGTACACTGAGCTGGGGTCTGTAGCCCAAACTTTTACATAAGCAACTTTCAGCTTTTCCACATGAAGTTGTATTGCCAAGAGGGTTTTTTTTTGACAGAACCAGAACTCTATGCCTTGTTTTCCAGTTGTGCCTAGGAGATGCTGCTTGCAGGGGAGCCATAAGTAAAGAATTTGTACATATGGAGACTGGTTCCTGCTCTGCTCATGTCCCAGGTGGCCCCTACGGCTCTGCGCTGTTGTTTTCCGTAAGGCAGCAGAAAAATTGAGCAATAAGAAAGCTACTTTACAACCTACTATACCTGTGTATATATACCAAGTCATCCAATTTGTTCACTAGAGGTAATAGCTCAGGAGTGACCTAATATCATATGGACTATGAGGGGGAATGAGGCTCTGAAGCCAAACTGGGAGCAAATCACCATGATTTAGTGACATATGCTCTCCAATAGTATCTTCTGTTTAGAATATCTGCTTCTATAAATTCCCTAAAAATTTTATGTTATGGTATCTCTACTTCAATTAGTTATCATTACTGTGTCAAATTTTAGTGCCGACAGAACAAAAAAAGCTTTATGTTTGTTGTTTTCTGAGCAGCACTTCAGGTTAAAAGATGGTATAAAAATTGTGCTGAGGCTTTTGGGCCAACAAACGATACAGAAATAACAAAAAAGAAACCCTGCCAATCTGAATTTAGCAAAACTCCTTGATCAAATACAGTCATGAACTTATGAATTTTAATTTAAGGTTTTGAAGACCCTATTCAGAAATTGGTCACTATATGAAGTGACAGCTGACTAGAAATTTCAATTCAGCTACTAATTTTAAAATTTATAGGAAAACGTAGAATTGCCACAAGTGAAGAGTTAAGTCCCATTATTATTGTTTGCTGGTGAGAAAATAATTGTTTCAATAACTATATAAGAATGTAGGACAATGAGAACTGAATGCTGAAACATTCAGTACAAACTGTTCCTCTTACAATGGCTAGCAGGGTAGTGTGTGAAAAGCTGCTCCAGGATGCACTAGAAGCAGAGCCTCAAGGATACATCTAGGCAGAACAGTTTTCCTTCAGGTCCTTCATAAGTGCACTAAACTATTTGTTCTCTTAAATCTTGTGCTGTTGTTAAGATTTGGGTGGCTCTAACAGTCACGTGAGCAGGAAGGAGTCCATACGCTTGCATCCTCTAACAAGGATCTGTTCCTTTTCAACACACAGGGTCAGCTGCATAAAAATGTTACTCTATTAATAATTGGTTTTCAGATATCAAACTGGTCCCCCACAACATCTTTCTCTCTAAGTTGGAGAGACATGGATTTAATGGGGGGAATTTTGGGTGGATGAGGTTGGATGGTCGCATCCCGAAGGTAGTGGTCAATGGCTCAATATCCAGATGGAGATCCGTGAAGAGCGGGGT